>NC_067477.1:59882800-59965300 GCF_947179515.1 Apodemus sylvaticus
TAACCTCCAATTGAACCAGCACCATTTGTTGAAAAGGCTATCGTTTTTCCATTGGATGTTTTCAGCCCCTTTGTCGAGGATCAAGTGGTCATAGGTGTGTGGTTTCATTTCTGGATCTTCAATCCTGTTCCATTGATCCTCCTGCCTATCACTGTACCAATACCATGCAGTTTTTATCACTATTGCTCTGTAGTAGAGTTTAAAGTCTGCGATATTGAATCCCCCTGAAGTTCTTTTACTGTTGAGAATAGCTTTAGCTATCCTGGGTTTTTTGTTATTCCAGATGAATTTGAGAATTGCTCTTTCTAGCTCTATGAAGAACTGGGTTGGGATTTTTATGGGAATAGCATTGAATCTGTAGATTGCCTTTGGCAAGATGGCCATTTTAACTATATTAATCCTGCCAATCCACGAGCATGGAAGGTTTTTCCATTTTCTGAGATCTTCTTCCATTTCCTTCTTCAGAGATTTGAAGTTCTTGTCATATAGGTCTTTCACTTGTTTGGTTAGAGTCACCCCAAGATACTTTATGCTGTTTGTAGCTATTGTGAAGCGAGTCATTTCCCTAATTTCTTTCTCAGTCTGCTTATCCTTTGAATATATAAAGGCTACTGATTTGCTTGCATTGATTTTGTATCCAGCCACTTTGCTGAAGTTGTTTATCAGCTGTAGGAGTTCTCTAGTAGAGTTTTTAGGGTCACTTAAGTATACGATCATTTCGTCTGCAAATAGTGATAGTTTGACTTCTTCCTTTCCAATTTGTATCCCTTTGACTTCCTAAGTATCCAGTGAACATATTATAATTAAGATCTTTGAATGTCTAACTTCTTTCCTGACATAATGAATTCTGACTGCATTCTACTGTCTGTTATATCTTTATAGGATGAATTCATTCACAGATTTATAACATGCAAGTAAAAAGGCATTATTATTAAACTGACTCTTTATGACTTATTGTACCCATAGAGTTGCATATCTCTGTATCATCATTTGAGAAGCTTAAAGATGGTGAATGACATAAAGGCATATCTTTGGCCAGTGTATAAAATGTAAAATACTGCAGAAAACTGAGCTCTAAATGAACAAAGATAATGTGCCCCTCCTTCTACATCTCAGGGATCCTTGTAGAAGCAGAAATTAAAAGTATAACAATATGAGGTAGAGAAAGAAACAAAAGAAAACTGTGTTCTGGACATCAGGCAGCTGTACATAGGAACCCACAGTGGTAATGACAGAATGCACGAAGCCTGTACAATGTCAAGTATGGCTTTAGGAATAGCATTAAAACACAGCCTTAGATATGTTTAGACAGTGATTCTGCCAGAAGTTCTTTTATTGTTGAGAAGAGTTTTCACTATCCTGTTTGTTTTGCTTTGTTGGTTTTTTTGTTATTCCATATGAATTTGAGAATTGCTCTAAAAAGGAGACAGGATCAGGCATTGTGAGAGACAGGAGAGAAGTTCAGAGTGTAAGGAAAAGGAATAGAATTATGTAACATTGTGTGTATGTGGGGAGGATAAACCTCTAGAAAATCCCAGAAGCCAGAAATGAGAAGGCTCCCAGGACCCAATGAGGATGACATTAGTAAAAATGCCCAACAGTGGGTAGAGGGAACCTGAGGATACCACCTTCAGTAGATAGTCATAGTCCCATTTGAGACATGAGGTCATTCACAGATCTTCAAAAGTCTTGACCCAGAATTGTACCCATCTAAAGGAATTGCAGGGACAAAAATGGGAGCAGAGACTGAAGGAAAGGCCATCCAAAGATTGGACCAACTTGGGATCCATCTCATTTGCAGGCACAAGGCTCTGACACTATTACTTATCCCATGTTGTACTTGCAGACAAGAGCCTAATATGACTGTTCTTTGAGAGGTTCTAACTGCAGCTGTCTGAGACAGATCCAGGTACTAACAGTCAAACACAAGACTGAAGTTTGGGACCTTTTGTGAAGAGTTAATCCAACAGCCATGGAGAATTGGGTTTACCTCAAATGGCTACTGGAAATGAAAAGGACAGGGTGTGGGAGAAGGATGAATCCAAGACAAGGTTGAGATCAAGGCTCAAAGTTTAATTCTGCAGTTCCAGCTTATAAAGGGAAATCACAAAATCCATCTTTTGTTTCAGATGCATTGTGTTGCAAAGCAGGCTTGGTAGACAGTCTATCTTTAAGTTCCTGAAGGAAATTGCAGGTGTAGCAAGGCAGATGCCTCCACCAGGGTCTTTCAGTCCATTGTGGAAAGCACTCAAGATCTGTTCAGCCTGCTCAAGACGGGGGAGGACACAGGGGAAGAACTGAAGGGGGTGAAGGCGATTCCAACCCCATAGGAAAACAGCAGTATTAACTGACCTTGACCCCACAGATATCCCAGAGGTTATATCACCAACCATAGAGTGTACATGAGCTGGCCCGTGGCCCCTGTTACATATGTAGCAGGGGACTGTCTTGTCTGGCCTTTTAATTTTTATTTATTTATTTTTTTTTTTAATTTTCTATATTCTACATTTACATTCCAAATGAATTTCCTTTTCCTGGTTCCCAATTCCCCATAAATTCCCTAAGCCCTTTTCCCTCTGCCCATTCTCCTATCAACCCCCTCCTACTTCTTCATCCTGGTACTCTCCTACAATGCTGGAACAAGCCTTTTCAGGATCTGGGACCTCTCCTTCCTTCTTCTTGGGAGTCATTTGATATGTGAATTGTGTCTTGGGTATTCAGAGTTTCTGAGCTAATATCCACTTATCAGTGACTGTATTCCATGTATGTTCTTTTGTGACTGGGTTACCTCACTTAGGATGATATTTTACAGATCCAAACATTTGCCTAAAAAAAATTTATAAATTCATTGTTTTTAATAGTTGAGTAGTATTCCATTGTGTAAATATACCACATTTTCTGTATCCATTCCTCCATTGAGGGACAACTGGGTTATTCCAGCTTCTGACAATTATAAATAGGGCTGCTATGAACATAGTGGAATCCAAGAACACATCAAAATGATTATTCACCATGATCAAGTAGGCTTCATCCCAGGGATGCAGGGACGGTTCAATATATGGAAATCCATCAATGTGATCCACTACATAAACAAATGCAAAGAAAAAAACCACATGGTCATTTCATTAGATGCTGAAAAAGCATTTGACAAAATTCAACATCCTTTCATGCTAAAAGTCTTGGAAAGAACAGGAATTCAAGGCCCATAGCTAAACATAGTAAAAGCAATATATAGCAAACTGGTAGCCAACATCAAACTAAATGGAGAGAAACTTGAAGCAATCCCACTAAAATCACGGACTAGACAAGGCTGCTCCCTCTCTTCATATCTTTTAATATAGTACTTGTCTGGCCTTAATGGAAAAGGATGAGCTTAACCCTGGGGGTGAGGTGGGAATGGATGGATGAGTGGGGAAGCACACTCAGAAGCAAAGGAAAGTGTGGGGTGTGGTGAAGAACTAGTGGAAGGGGGAACCAGGCTAGCAGGGAATATTTGGAATGTAAAGAAAAAATGTACATCTCCTGTTGCCAGGAGCCATTCTCACAGAGATCTCAAAACCTCCTCCTCTCAGCCATTTTTAGCCTGCTTTCTCTAGGCTGCCTTTAGAAGGAAATGTATTAGTTTAAAGATTAGCCAAGTTAGCTAGATACATACAGAGCTCACCAGAGTGGGCTTGAACAAATGAAGCTCACCTGTGGTTGGGTTACCATAGCAACTCCTTTCCACTTCACCTCCTCATGATCGAAATATGATGCCAAGTTCCTACTGCACCTGCCAAATCTTCCCTGAGATCCTGAGAGACAATTCTGAGAAACTGTTCCTGAGGAGTGATGCTAGTCCCCTGAAATTGTTCCCTGAATACAATGACTTTCCCCCTTCACCCCTCCCCACACCTGCTTACTTGCCTTTATAACGCCTTGTGTGAAAATTAAAGTTGACAGCTTGATCAGAATTCAGACTTGCTGTCTATTACCTTGTGTCTCTTGTCTCTAGCCTTTCCCTAGGTGGTTCCAGGGACCCTGTTGACAGTCCTGCAGGTCAGGACATCCTGTACATTCTACCTTTTATCTGTGGAAGGCCATATATTTAAAAATAGTAGAACACAAATGGCCCTTGAAAAAAAAAAAGAAAGAACACAAAGTTGATAGATAGACTGTGAGGTGGATGTGGGGAAAATTAAGGCAAAGTATGATAAAATCAAATTATAGGAAATTAAGAGAGAACTTTTTAAAAACATTGCAGGTACTTAAACTTGGTATTGAAATTTTAAGAAATTTGAAACCGAGATTGACAGCATCCTTGTTATAATTCAGATTTTAACTCCATTTGATGCATTTTTGGAATTATAAAAGTAACACAGAGTTTTGCAAAAGGAAGAAAATGAAGAACACAAAGACCAGAAAGCATAAGGAAAAAAAGTTATATTACGCATATGCATGCACACACACAGACATAAACACACACACATACAGAGGCACACATATGTTTTATTTTAAACATTTAAAAGCAAAATAATAATGAACATCTACCCATATAGTATTATATAAAACAATGTTTATTATGTTTTATTACATGTATTATGTTTTATTTAGCAGTGCATATAATAACAATTGATGAAAGACAAGACATGAATTTGAGGGGAGCAGGGAAGCATTTATGAAGTGTTTGGAGGGAGAAATGAGAATAAAAATGTTTGCAATTAGAATGATATCACTTAATTAGCTTTTCCTTCTGAGTGAGATTCATATATCATCCCCTTGGCACTCGTTATTACTTAGTTTCTTTGGGTCTTTGGATTGTAGCATCATTATCCTATAGGCAATAAATAATATCCATGTATGAGTACGTACCATGCATGCCCTTTTGGGTGTGGGTTACCTCACTCAGGATTATATTTTGTAGTTCTACCCTGCAAATTTCATGATGTCTTTAATAGCTGAATAGTAGTCCATTTTGCAGATCTACTACAGTTTTGTTTTTGTTTTTTACTTTTATTATTTATTTGTTTGTTTCTTTGTTTTTTTGAGACAGGGTTTCTCTGTGTAGTCCTGGCTGTCCTGGAACTCACTCTGCAGACAAGGCTGGCCTCAAACTCAGAAATCCTCCTGCTTCTGCCTCCCAAGTGCTGGGATTAAGGGCATGCACCACCACTGCCCAGTCTGTACCAGAGTTTCTTTATTCTTTCTTCAGTTGAGGGACATCTAGGTTGTTTTGTGTTTCTTGCCATTATAAATGAACCTGTTATGACCATAGTTAAGCTAGTGCCCTTGTGGTATAGTTGGGCATCATTTGGGTATATGTCCAGGACTTGTATCTCCAGGCCTTGGGGTAGTACTATTCCACATTTCCTGAGAAACTCCAAAATTGATATCCAATGTGGTTGTTCAAGATTATAGTATCACCAACAATGGAGAAGTGTTATCCTTGTTCTTTATCCTTGTCAACATGTGCTGTCAATTGAGTTTTTGATCTTAGCCATTCTGATGGGTATAAGATGAAATCTCATAGTCATTTTGATTTGATAGTAAGGACATCAATCATTTCTTTAGGTGCTTCCTGGCAATTATGAATTCCTCTATTGAGA
The DNA here is from genome assembly GCF_947179515.1 of Apodemus sylvaticus. Taxonomy (NCBI): domain Eukaryota; kingdom Metazoa; phylum Chordata; class Mammalia; order Rodentia; family Muridae; genus Apodemus; species Apodemus sylvaticus. Next base: position 59,888,386 of record NC_067477.1, read on the forward strand.
ATTATCTGTTTAGCTCTGTATCTCATTTTAAAATTTGATAATTTGGTTATGTTGGTCTCTAATTTCTTAAATTACTTATATATTATGGATATTAGTCCTCTGTTAGATGTAGGGAAGACTTTTTTCCATTCTGTAGACTGCTGTTTTGTCCTATTGGTAGCGTCCTTAGCCTTGCAAAGAGCTTTTAATTTTCAGGAAGTTCCATTTATTAATGTTTTATCTTAGTGCCTGAGCTGTTGGTGTACTGTTCAGAAATTTATCACCTATGTCAATGAGTTCAAGCCAGTACCCCTGCTTTCATTTTTATTAGATTTAGTGTGTCTGGTTTTATGTTAGTCTTGATACATTTGGACTAGACTTTTATGTATAAAAATGTGTCTATTTAGATACTTCTATATGCAGGCATGTAGTTAGACCATAATGATCTACTGAAGATACTTTTTTCTCTTCTTATGGTTTTGACTTCTTTGTTAAAAACCAAGTATCTGTAGGTCTGTGGGTTTCCTTCTCATAACTACCTAGTTGCGCCTCCATGGGAGAGGATGCACTTAGGCCTACTACTACTGGATATACCAGGGTAGGTTGGTACACAAGGGAGACTTCCCCTTTTCTGAAGAGGAGAGGATAATGGGAGGAGGGATTTGTAAGGGTGGGAGAGGAAGGAGAGGAGAGTTGGGAGTGGTGCATGATAAGGATGTAAATTGAGTAAATAAAAATCAAGAACTAAATAAATAAATCGGGTGGTGGTGGCGCATGCCTATAATCCCAGCACTCTGGGAGGCAGAGGCAGGCAGATTTCTGAGTTCAAGGCCAGCCTGGTCTGCAGAGTGAGTTCTAGGACAGCCAGGGCTACACAGAGAAACCCTGTCTCGAAAAAAACCAAAATCCAAAAAAATCAAAAAAAAAAAAAAAAAGAACTAATTAAATAAAACACAATCTCAAATCTCAAAATTAAACAAAAAGAAAATATACAGCTATGTTTATCATTGATTATTAGGGGGTATTTAGAATTGGTAGATGAAGTATAGTTTCTTTTTTTAATGTTTTAAAATACATTTTCTTTTTTTTTATTGAGTATCTTCTTCATTTACATTGCCAATGGTAAAACCTTTCCCAATTCCCCCTCCCAAAACCCCCTCCCCAATGATTCCCTACCCCTCTTCCCACCCCCTGCCTCCATGTATATGGCCCTCTACCCAACACATTCCCACCTGCCCCGAAAGGAAAGTAGTTGCTGTTTATATGACATCAGTACTATGATTATTTCAAAATAATATGATTTATTACCTAAAAACAAAATGGCAACCATCAAATCGGGAAAGGATATTCACCAACCCTACATCTGATAGAGGGCTAATATCCAATATATACAAAGAACTCAAGAAGTTAGACCCCAGGGAACCAAATGACCCTATTAAAAAATGGGGTACAGATCTAAACAAAGAATTTTCACCTGAAGAAATTCAGATGGCTGAGAGGCACCTTAAGAAGTGTTCAACATCATTAGTCATTAGGGAAATGCAAATCAAAACAACCCTGAGATTTCACCTTACACCAGTCAGAATGGCTAAGTTCAAAATTTCAGGAGACAGCAGGTGTTGGTGAGGATGTGGAGAAATAGGAACACTCCTCCACTGCTGGTGGAGCTGTAAAATGGTACAACCACTTTGGAAATCAGTCTGGCGGTTCCTCAGAAAACTGGACATGACACTTCCGGAGGACCCTGCTATACCTCTCCTGGGCATATACCCAAAGGATTCTCCAGCATAATATAAGGATACATGCTCCATTATGTTCATAGCAGCCTTATTTATAATAGCCAGAAGCTGGGAAGAACCCAGATGCCCCTCAAAGGAGGAATGGATACAGAAAATGTGGTATATTTACACAATGGAATACTACTCAGCAATTAGAAACAATGAATTCACAAAAGTTTTAGGCAAATGTTTTGATCTGGAAAATATCATCCTAAGTGAGGTAACCCAATCACAAAAGAATACACATGGAATGAAATTTCTGATAAGTGGATATTAATTAGACCAGAAGCCCTGAATACCTAAGGCACAAATCGCATAACAAATGAATCCCATGAAGAAGTATGGAGAGGGTCCTGATCCTGGAAAGGATTGATCTAGCATTGGAGGGGAATATAAGGACAGAGAAAAAGGAGGGAGGTGATTGGAGAATGGATGGAGAGAAGAAGGTTTATGGGACATATGGGGAGGGGTGATCTCGGAAAGGGGAAATTATTTGGAATGTAAACAAAGAATATAAAAAATAAAAATATAAAAAAAAGTAAGGAATCATGATCTTTCCAATTGATATGATACTGATATTGAATAGAAAGGCAGAATGAATCACACCCCCCTTTTTATAGCATATATGTTACTGATGTTCATTTAGCACTCAGAAGTCTTTTGTCCACAGATTTCCTGAAACCAGTTAACTTACTCTTATTACACTAAACAATCTATAAGATAACCATCTGCTGTATCAGTGATGTTGGACAGCAAGCGTTGCAGGTTCAGGGCAAAACTGTATTGGGCTATACTTGGCCCTTAAATAACTGTATATTTTGCTGCCCGCCTATGGGTATGGCATAATGTCCTTTTAATAATTAAGAAAATCCTTTTGGAATTTATGAGCTGACGCCTGGCTTCCATCACCCTAAACACTCAGAATTTCATCAGATAGCATTGGAGACCAAGACCAGAGATTTTCCCCCAATCCTTGGTTCCACCCATTTGTGTTAGAAAGTATCTGACTTTACCATTTCCTTTGTCATCTTACAATGAAAACTTCATGGCACCTGAATCTGCATTCCTGGGCTCCAGGATAAACTTTAGCTCATTCCCTCTGAAATGAAGGGGGTGCTTTTGCATTGTCAAATTCTATACTCATTTTATAAATTTTACTTTGTTTTACAGATTTATTTTTATTGTATTTATTGTGTGTATGTGTGTACCTCTCCTATATATGACATGTGCTTGTGTTAACCAATGAAACCACAAAAATTCTGCAAGTAGCCTAAAAACAGAGTTACAAGTAGTTGTGAGCTTCCCAATGTAGATGCTGGAAACTAAATTGATATCTTTGATATCTTCAGGAAGACCAACTCAAATTATCTCCCCACCTCAAATTTTCAACTTTTACAAATATCAAATATTAAACTACATTTATAGCAGTTATTGACAGCAGGAATCTATCACTTGAAACTGGAATTCTATATAGTATATGGCCTTTATAAGAAGGTATGTGTGATGCTGAGGGTTGTACATCAATATTTGAGCTTATCAATTTTCAATCAATCCTTTTAATGTACCTTCGATATGTCTTGAGTGGTCTTTCACCCTGTATGCTATCAATGGGAAGGCTAATAGTTTTTTGTTTTGTTTTGTTTTGTTTTTGTTTTTGTTTTGTAGATGCCCTTTTCTGGTGTGTCTGAAGAAAGCTACAGTGTACTTCAATATGATAATAAATAAATCTTTTCCATACACATAGGCAGCAGAGTATGGTCTTGTTAGACATAAAAGGGAGGAGAGGTACTTGGTCCTGGAAATACTTGATGCTGTAGTATAGAGGAATACCAAGAAGCAGGGGAGGGTTGATTGGGGAAGGGGAGATGGCTTATGGGATTTTTGAGCGACGGGGAAACCAGGAAAGGGGACAACATTTGAAATGTAAATAAATAATATATCTAATAAAAAAAGAAAGAGCGTTCTGATACTAATGTGTGTTTTGTACAAAGGCATACCCTCATATATAACTATTTTGGTCTTTTTCTAGTACATCATACCTGAGCATGTGAGGGTTACATCTAATTTAATTAGCATGCTACATAAATTAAGAAATATAAAACAGTTTTAATGTTTCCATAATTTTGGGAGTAATTTTCCTAATCTGAATTTAAATTCATTCATTGTTAATTGTTCAACTGGAATAAATAAATAAACCTAAATATGGTAAATGATGTTTATAACTCATCATGCAAGTAGGAACTATCACTATGGTGGCTTCAAATCAATACCAACTATAAACATATCTGAAGATGTGAACTGATATTTTATTAGTTCATGGACTATAGAATTGCAAATATGCATTGAGATTTAGCATACAGTTTTCTGAAATAAGTGATGATTATATAATCATTCAGCGATCAAGTTAATCAAATTAAGTTTTATCAATCACAATAAAGAGAAGTTAAATGATTTCTGAAGATACATAGGCAACAAATTACAATTTGAATCATATTCAATGGCACTGCTTATTTTACACACATATTTTACCTCATGTGAAATAAATTTATACTACCACTGTGTGTTTATATAATTAATTGACTTAATGACATTCATGGGATTTGATTAACAAAGTCAAAGGTGGCCATTGTGCATATGCTAAGAATTTTATACGAGGAAAACATTTCTAGTTCTGTGGCATTTAAAAACAACTATTGATATTCATCCATAAAAAGTATCTTCCTTTTAATTATAAATTTACAAAATTATAAGTTTCATGCATTTGATATACTCACTTTACCATATAACATCAAGTTAAAATCATAATCATCATGGAGAACAAAAATGTATATTTTTCTGCATATATGTCTCTATTGGTATGTTCAAATAATTATATATCTAGTTTGTAATATATATATATATATATATACATATTTGATATTTGTAAATATATTTCCTTGTACACACACACACATATATGTATATATATATGTATATATATATATATATATATGAAAAAAGAGAAAAACAAAGGTATTGGCTATTTTAATTTAAATGGTTTGAAGTACCTGAAGTCTAATGTGAAAAAACAAAACTCTTTGGCAACCATAACTCAGATCTGAATGTAATCTTTTAGAGAACCAAGTGAAGTTAAAGATAAACTCAGAAATAATTCTACTTTAGAACTAAAAGTAGTTCTATCGATGAATATATAGTCTATAATCAGAAGACATTCAATTTGAGTGTTCCTTCCTTCATGGGAAATTAAACTCTTTTATTCTAGACATTTAATTTACTTGGTTAGGCCCTTCAAAATGAAGGCTAATTTACTTATCCTAAAGACATATGTAAAAAATGTCTGGGATTGACATCCCACAGTCAAAACCTCTGAACCAGAATTGTTCTTGTCTGAAAGAACAATAGGAACCAAAATGGAGAAGAGACTGAGGAAAAGAAGGTCCAAATAATTACATATCTATATATCTGGCCCAAGTTGGGATTCAGTTCAGGGGGAGGCCCCATGGCTTGATATTACTACTAATGCTATGGTGTGCTTAAAAACAGGGAGCTATCATGACTGCCTCTAAAAGGCTCAACAAGCAGCTGAGTAAGATACAGATATTTGCACCCAATCAGTGGACAGAAGCTGGTGACCCCTGTGACTAAATTAGGACAAAGCTGGAAGAAACTGAGGAGGAGGGTGACCCTGTAGGAGGACCAGCAGTCTCAACTAACCTGGATCCCCAGGGATCTCTCATACACTTAGTCACCAACCAAGCAGCATGTACCAGCTGATATGAGGCCTCCCCAACACATACACGGCAGCAGGACTTCTGGGTCTGTACTCAGTCAGAGAAGATGGGGAGGTCTGGTGGGGTTAGGGGAACAATGACATGCTTTTGGAGACTGGAGGATGGTAGGAAAGTTACAGTAGCTTCTGGAACAGTCATAGGGTAAGGAGATTAAAGTCTGGACCATAACAAAAGATCAAAGAATGAAAAAAAAATCCCCAAGAAAAGCAACTAGAACAATAGTTGACAAAAGTATCTGGGCAGTACCTAGTAAGATACTAATTAAAATTAAACAACATAATTCATCATTTTTACTTTAGTTTTCATACATAGTTATTTTTAATATTTAACCTCTAATTGATAAACTATTAAAACTAGGTTCTATTTCTATCTAAGAAAATACCATGTTAATATAGACAGCAAAAAGTATAATAACCCTTTATGAAGAAGCAGATGTAAATGTAAATAAATAAGTTTAACACATTATTTGATATCCTGATCTCAAATGCTCCAATGTAAATTTAATACTTAAGTACTGTAATACAAATTCATGTAACATGAAAAAGAATGATAAAAAGAGAAAACAAAGAATCTGCATAAGCACACACACATATGCACATACACACACACATACACAAATACACACAATCCTCTACATAATAGAATAAAGATGAATTGGGGGAATAAAGATGATAATAGATTATTTAAATTTCATTTCTATAACTGATTAAAGTGTCACAGCTTATATTTACAATTTATTTATTCAACAGATTCAGAATTATATTTTATAGGTTATTTTTTGATACTGAAGATGATTTTGCAGCACGTTTTATTAACTGTCTACAGCAAACCTTTCCTTACTATTTCTAGGTTAAAAGAAAATCTTGAAAATTGATTTCTGGGGATGCAATGGTGAATAAGAAGAAGTAAAAGAATGTTGATAACAGTACTACTTATAGTAGACATGTCTTAGAGTGGTTACAACTATGTTGTATAGTTTAGCCTTCCTAAAGTATTACCCATTTATTTATTTAGTTTCTCAACAATAGAATGCAGCAGGATATTTTTAGTTTAAACTAGAAATGTCTTCTGCACATTTATCTTCATGGTGAAAATCTCAAAAAGGTTCAGAGATTTTGCTGCTCCAGGCCTAATGGAATTTCCTAAGTCTTTAAAATATAGTAGCTACAGATATGGTGTTGTTAGACATGATATAATAACTTCCTGTGTGCATTCATTTTATCTGATGGAAGCAACACTATTTTATAAGTCGCCTTAAGCAGATATTTTGAACTGGATCATTGACACTCATTTTTGAACAACAAGAAAAACCTGAAAATTTCCTAAGGGAATTTAGATATCAAGTAAGCAGAAAGGTATTGGTAAAGCATCTATAAGACAGAGGAAAGTTTATTGCATTTAAAAGAAGACTGAGATTTTATACATTTTCTACAGTGATATTAATATGTATGATTGTATGCCAGACCCTCATGGAACATCTGCAGATTCAGTCCACAAGGACAAAAGGAACAGAGATGTTGAGTGGGGTTTGGGGGAAAGCAGTTAGAAGCACTGTAACTACAGTGAATGACAACACTGGGACAAGCCATCAGGAGTCAGATCAACATTACTGAGGGTGATTCAAAGCTTATACAGTTTTGGGGAAGAAAAGGAAGAAACATCCAGGATGGGCAAAGGTCATTGGCTAGGGATTATGGACCCTAGAATGCCTCATTAGCATGTGGAATCACTTCAGGGATCTTAGGTGCTGGCTGAACAGGTTTTATCATGAGAAAGGAAATTGATCCTGTAAGTTAATTGAGGCTATGTGGCATTCTGTGAGTAAAGGTATATGTGTGGATTTAGAATTCTCCAGAAAATGTCAGAGGAGAAACCCCATTAATGAAGGGAGTTCCCCATTACACACCAAGCCACAGAATACTATGTAATTAATGGTCAACTGTGACCTCAGTGAGCATAGTTTTCCCACATATAGAGATAAATACCTTTTAAAATATAATTATAAGTCAATAACCATGTTATAAGGACTTAAATTGAGGAAACACTATATTTATACCTTTAAACATGACTTTCTTCTAGTATGTTGTGTGGCAAAATTTTTGCTGTGTTGATATGTGTCTATTCACCCCCAATATGGATATTTACACAAAGTATGGATATCATCAAAATCTAACTTGTCAATCCAATGAGATTTATTGGGGTTACTTACAGAAATAAGAGTGAGGTGTTACTAATAGGATCAGAAATGAATCAAAGGCAGATGTATTACCAATATTAATACTGGAATGTTTAACTGCACATAAAACACACTACACAATACACTGCAGGCAGCTAAACATGGTTGTAGTATCCTTTCTAAGTGACTCCATGGGTCTAAGGCTCTTCAAGGTAGCTCTGTTAGTTTTTGCTGCTTCTAGAAAGCTAGTCTGGTTTCTTAGAATTTTTTGCAGCTTGGCTTTATGGCTTTGAAAAAAATCTCAGCTTGTATTTCTTAGTCTGGTAGGAAGAGGGCTAATGAATCCAGTTAGTTTCATGAATTTCCTGAAGCTATTTTGAGGGTTTGTTTGTTTGTTTGTTTGTTCAGACAGGGTTTCTCTGTGTAGCCCTGGCTATCCTGGAACTCACTTTGTAGACCAGGCTGGACTTGAACTCAGAAATCCACCTGCCTCTGCCTCCCAAGTGCTGTGATTAAAGGTGAAAGACTCTACCGCCCTGGCTTATTTTGAGTTGTTTATCTTTTGATTAAAGAAACTTCCTATGAGATAAGAAATTCAAATTCTAAGAAAGTTTAAACAAGTGTTAAAAACATCTCATTACATTTAACAAATGACTCTGCTTGCTATTCACAGCACTGTGTGAGCAGAATTTCCTCAAGACAAATGCAAAATTATATATTTAATTTAATTTAATTTTTTATTTTATTTTAGAATATAATATTTAGAATAGAATATATCTTATAATATAAATATTTTAGAATATAATTACATCTTTAATTCTCCAACCACTCAATGAAATTAATATTAGGTGTTTTTTCTCTCTGTCTCTCATAGCGATAGGCCAGATCATACTATACCAAAAGAAATACCTATATTTCTCATATCTGTGAATTAATCCCATTATGAAAAAAAGTAAGAGAGTTGATGGTTTATTTAGTCTATAAGTAATATGCATATTTATGGATATTTGTCAGATATTTTTAATGTTTATAAATTGATAAATGCTTCAAAATTATACATACATATACATTCATTGAATACATTCATACATACCCATTCATTGAATGGATAACTCACTGTATTGCAACACACCTGACAACAGTTCTTTCTAAAACTATTCTCTGTTCTGAGCAAAACTAGAAAGTGAGATTTTAATTCAGAGAAATAAAAGCAACTGTTATTTTCCTACTGAATTACTAAACACAACAGATGTTTCATTAGCTTACACAATGGATGGTTAAACATTAAAAATAATAGGTATATATTTCAACAGTAGTATCAAAAATATTGCATTTAATTATGACAGTTGTGAATAAGTAGAAGAAATTTGTTTTTAAACAACAATAGAAGTTCAGAAAAGCTGAGGTTACTACTAATAAAAAGGAGGAAATAATTATATAATGATAAATAAAAGTTATAATGGAACTATATAATTAAACTGTGAAAAAGAATATATCTAAATACATGATTAAATATATAAAAAGAATTTTTTCTAGAAATAATAAACAAATTCTGCAATGTGTCAGCCTACAGAATCAACTTGCACAAATCAGTAGCTTTTTAAATATACTAAGAATAAACATACAAAGAAAGATATCATGGACAGATTCCCATTCACAATGGACTCAGAGAAAATAAAATATTTAGGAATAAACCTAAGGAAGGACTTCTACAGTGAAAACTTCAAACTTTTTCAGAAAGAGATAAAGACACTAAAATATGTAGAGATAGCCCACGTTCATGGAAGGATATAGTTAATATTATAAAGAATGACCCTTCTCCCAAAATTTATTTATAGAGTTAATGCAATCCCAATTAAAATTCCTATCTCGTTCTTTACAATAATAGAAAACGACTACCATATAATGTATATGGATCCATAAAACAACCCAGAGAGGCAACAATAATTCTGAACAAATAGTACAATACAAGAGGTATTATCATTCTAGATCGTACGCCGTATTTCATCTCTATACTAAGACAAACATAGCAAAGGCACAGAACATATGTGAAGATCAACAAAACACAATTAAAGACCAAGCCATGAGTAGACTTCACTTCTGCTATTTAATATTTGACAAAGATTATGAAAATATTAGCTGGAGAAAAGAATGCATCCTTAACAAATAGTTCTAGAAAAAACTGGCTGTCCACGTAGAGAAAATTGAAATCAGATTTGTGTATACTACCTCATCTGAAAGCTGACTCTAAATAAAGCAAAGATGTGAACCTGACATTCCGAAGCTAGTAGGACTAGGAGAAGTATAGTACAGTGTAAGATATAGGTATATGAAAGGACTTTCTTGATAGGATGCTTTAGCTAAGGAACAATACAACAATTGACAATAGGACTTCAGCAAACTAATAATGAATAGTCAAACATGATCAAGAACGAATCGATAGATGTGTTAAAGTACATACAAAATGTTTATTTAGATAAATGTGTCTTACAAAGTTTAAATGACAGACTATCTTTCTAGGTTTTGACTGCCACAAACTTATGTTAATTATTGAATAAAAGTCATTTCTATGCAGTTTAAAGAAAAAAAATCACTTATCTTAACTTCTACATGTTTGTGTATATTTTAAGGTGGATTTGTAGTTTTTTTATTGTGTGTATATATATTTGTAGACACGCATGTGTATCATCTATGTAGGTGTGTGTTGATGTGATCAGAGGGCAGCAGTATTGGATTTCAACTCTGAAGTTCAACTCTGAAGTTGAAGTTATAAACAGTCGTTAGCTAACTGACGTGGGTGTTAAAAATGAAACAGGCTGTTGGAGACACCCCACATTGAGCTCGAGATGCCTGACCCTGATGACAAAGAACAAAAAAATTGTGGGGGGGTACCATGTTTCAGAGCAAGAGGTGCTGACCTCTTATGGGGCCCCGGTATGAGTACTGAGAGGCCCTAAGACCTGCTTCTTTGGTGCAAGCAACTCATGATGTCATTTCTGCAATTATTCTTAGTGCTTATTATTTTCTTAATCGCTAAAATCTATTTACTATTCCTTTTCTTTCTTCCTTCTATGATTCCTTCCAGTATTTAGTGACCTGGCACGATTTAGTAGCAGCTTGCTTGATATGCAGAGATTAGATGTTACAAATAATATTAAAGTGAAAGTTGTTCATGAATCCAAGAGAAATGTATGTTACAGTCATTTGCTCCAGGTGAAAATGAAAGTAACCTAATTCTGCAGTTGTTCTCTCAGTCTTAGTCTCAATTTTGTATCATAAGAATCATATATTTTTATTATAAAATTGAGGATGGAATAATATACAGATATTTCCTAGATATTTCCCAGAAAGTTAGCAATGTGTTCCTTGGGTTCAGGGGCAATGGTGACAGTCCTGTAGGAATTCTCTATACAGGTTAGGTGAGGATACTTTTGTAGACAGACAGATGGGGTCCAAAAATTATAAAGACTGCAGGGTCTGCAGTATCACCTCATTTTCCCTTTTATGAAAATGCATTGTTTTACATATATGTCTGAAAGATACTGATTTTGTAACTGCAATACTGCTGCCCCTTACCTCACCAGAGACTGGTGGTCGAGAGATAGAAAAACTGTGCTTGCTGTAAAATTTTTATGTCTGAGATTGTATAGTTCCCTTTTTTTTCTGTTCTAAATCTGTATTACTCTGTGTCACAAGAAAATGTTGGTATAGGAAACTAGAGACACATTTACCCAACCTGTATGAATTTTGTAACCCAATTTCCTTGTATATAATTTCAATAAAAGACTGGGGCTGAGTCAAGTCTAGGTGAGCAGCCTGACTACCAAGTTCAAGTGTTCACATGCCAAACACCAGTCTGTCAGTATTGTACCTCAATTCTGTGTTTTTTTATTCACCTAATCGGTATCCCTAGTCCTTGACAAACCTTGACTCTTGTTGAGGCTGGACCCCAGCAACTGACATACTCTAGAAGAGCAGTATGTATTTTAAGCACTGACCCATCTATTGAGTACTAATGTATATGTTTAATGAGATAATTTATTCCTACATAACACTCATCATTAATTTGACTTTTTAAATTGACTAGTCTTGGCATCAAGATATATGCGTATGTGTGTGGGTATGTGTTTGTGTGTGTGTATGTAAAATCTTATATATATATATATGTATATGAATATGTATATATACATATACATTACAACTTGTGTGTAAAAAAAAAACTTTATTGCCGGGTGGTGGTGGCACATGCCTGTAATCCCAGCACTCTGGGAGGCAGAGGCAGGAAGATTCCTGAGATCGAGGACAGCCTGGTCTACAGAGTGAGTTCCAGGACAGCCAGGGCTATACCCTGTCTCGAAAAAACCAAATCCAAAAAAAAAAAAATTAAATTAAATAAACTTTATTAAAAGCATGTATATTTGTGTACCTGTATGTGCATTCTTATTTAATGAATCGTTTGTTTTCTGTTGTATAGTGTTGATTTTTGTGGGGATGCTTGGCTTTTTTATTTGAAAGTAACTTTTATTTATCTGATATAATTGTCGTCCTGGAGGCTTACTGCTGAATAAGCCTACCAATTCTAGTTCTTTCTGAAATCTAGCGGCCTGATTCAACTCAGTTGGTCCTTCTGGAATGGTGCCAGAGGATGAGAAGGTGGCAGAAGATTAAAACAGATTGCCAGAGTTGCTTTGAGTTCAAGCATGGCAATTCAGTCAAAAGCCAAGCCAGGCCAGTTTTAGTAAGTTTAATCAGTCAAATTTAGGTGGAATTTGAGCCAGAACAGCTGACTGGAACCAACTAGGCAGAGTGAAGTCATAGGAATGAAAATATAGGAAAATATCAGCCAAATGTGTGACATATACAGGAAATACCATGAGAAACCAAACTCCAGTGTCTGATAAAAAGTAGAGAGGCTCTTTGAAGCAGACATTTACCACCTATACTTCACCTATACAGAGGAGAGTCTGTGTTAGTTTCTGAAGAAGTTAAAAAGGCCATGGTCTTCCTAAGAAAAATCAAGGCCAGAGATGGGATGAACAACATGTTCTGCCAAGCCTAAGATCATAATTGATTCTTTGAAGTTACAATAAGAACAGGAATGCCTTGACATTGAAAAAAAATATACCTGTCTTTGAGTGTAGTCAGGTTTACTCGACACTTTTATAGATACAAGTTGCAGGTGAAGACAGAAAGTGCTAGAGAATGAAAATCAACCAGAATCTTAAAACTGATTGCCAGAGTTAGTTTTAGACCAAGCAGAGCAACTCAGTCAAAAGCCATGAATATCCAGTTTGAACTAGTTAGCTTGGAGAGGAATTTGACTCACAATAGCTGAGATGACACAGTCAGTGTTCAGAAATGACCAGAAATGGTAAGTTTACTCACCTGTAAACTTCTGAGACTATTACATCAGAAAAATAAACATAACTTTTACATGACTTCCTAGGGGTTTTCATTATTTTTTCCTATGCCTTAAAAGTCTTCTTACAGTATGAAATATTTCATAATCTTTTAGAGCATCCTATATTGTTAATTAGTTTCCCTACAGTATAGATTATTTTATCTCCGAGGAAATAGCTACACTATGTCATAATAAACCCAAACTTCAGTATGGCTTTCCCTTAAAATAAACTAAAAGAACAATACTCTTCAGCCATACCATTTAGGAAGCCTTGCTTATTCTTAAGTCATTTTAAAATTGAGAAGATGTGGCAGAAACACTATCTTTATGACATCATTCCAGGAGTTTCCTGAGTGTTCTTAATGACATGTAGTACTCAGTTCTTAGTTATCATTATTAACTGTGCAAGAGAGGTGGCTCAACTATTAAGAACATTGGCTGTTCTTCCAGTGGGCCAGGATAGAATTCAAAGCATCCACATGGCAGCTACCATTTATAATTCTAGTTCCAGGAGATAAAATGTCTTCTCCAGGACTCTGCAGGTACTCCATGCACATAATGGGCGGACAGACATTCACACAAAACACCAAAGTACATACAGTAAAAATAAATTAATACATTCTTTAAAATGTAGAATTTATAGATATGTTGGGAATTTCCAGAGCTACCAGTACACGTTTAGCTTTCTTACCATTATTGCCAACCATCTAGGCAGTAATGTCTGCTTTTTCTTCGGCAGAGTAGACTAATATCACCCACTGTATGAAGTTTCTGTTTGAGTCCTTTTCTATTGATTATTCTACTGGAAATAAAACTTGATTGTTAATGATGAGGACAATTTCTCAACTAGAAAATAAGAAAATGTAATTTCTTCTTTATCTAAAGCCTCTATTATGTGATCTTTCCTTGATTATAGAATTTGACATATTTTGAATTTATAGTAATATTCTAGGACCATATACATATTTTCATTCCAAATAGTCTCTACCATTAGTGCCAAACAGTGGTCCCCCTATGGTCTGTGCACAGGCCTTGGAGGCTTGAGATTTGGCAGGAAAAGAGATTATTCACTTGTATAATCTCTTTTTCATATTTTTTTCTGTTTCAGAGGACTCCAATTTTCTTTTTTTAAAACATCTTCATTTGGGTCTTTATGTTATTTTCAGCAGGTTTTTTTGAATATTACATGGTGAGGAATTCACATAGCAATGATCATAAATGACTACATATATGACTTTCTATCTCAAGTATTTAATTTCTACTGTGCAAAATGTATAGCATTTAATGTTTGTCGAAATCATCTACTGTCATACTACAATAATATTAAGGTATAGACTCAGCTTATATACCATCTACAATTAGGTATAAAAGATTGATCAATCATGGTATATATGTTACTATGGTTCAATCCAGGAAATTTTTTTTCCAAATTCTCATAAACACATTTAGACACAATGCAATTTAAGTACTCCATCCTGTGTAATCCAAGTACTTTAAATTTTATATTGCTAAATTTAGTTTAGATCTGCCTTAGTCCTTGTAGTTATATGTATGATCAAAAGGATTTGTCTCAGACTTCCACTGGTACTTAATCAAGATCCATATCAATATCCTTGTTGCCCCAAATATATCAGTGCTGTTTGACAACAACTTGAAATCCCTCGCCAGCTGCTCCCTAAGATTTCTAAGCATATCTTAGGTCAATTACTGGAGACTTGATTGGTGGGTTTTTTTCTAGATTTTCAATGAATTCTCCAAGTTCAGGAGAGATGTCCAAAACCAAATCAATTAAAATATTTTCTATTTCCATCTTAGGTGTTATGATAAAAGATAAATTTTAATTAGAAGTGTTTTATCTCCTGTAGACTATGCCATTTGGCCATGTACCTCCTATTGAATTCAGGACAGTTAGAGTTTTGTGTGGTCTAACAGAACATTAGCAATATGGTATAAGATGACATTAATTATGTATTTTATCTTTGGGTTTGTTCTGTTTGTTTTGGGGGATCTCCTCATCAAGTGGAGAAGTTGAAGTTTAGTTGCCTTAAAGAGAGTGAATGTGGATATGACCCGGTCACTGCTATTATGCTGATATTGGAACAATCGAGATCACTGATTGAGATAGATTCAATTACAAAGAACAATTTCTATGGAACCAATCAATTGATTCACAGATTGGTGACACATAATATGGTTTTATGTTTAAATACAATAATAGGTCTAGTTTAGTTTCCTTCATGGGAAACCTAACAGATAATAGGTCTGGCGGTATCAACTATAAAATGAATCATTTAACACAAAATCTAATGACTAATGGATTTTCTTCTCCTGATGTAGAATATAAATCAACAGACTAGAAAAGGTGTGTCTTTAATGTATAATGAGGCAGGCATTCATAAAAGAAAAAAAAAACCACTCTTCCAGGGCACAGTTCTCTGACAGTAATAAACCTTATAGGATAAAAAGAGACAATATGAATGCTTTAATGAAGATGCTACCAAGAAGAAATCTGTTCTTAATTATAACATGTATTTTTACATGTAATTTTTTAAAACTTTATTCGATATATTTTTTATTTACATTTCAAATGATTTCCCCTTTTCTGGTTCCTCACTCCCCGAAAGTCACATAAGCCCCCTTCCCTCCCTCTGTTCTCCCACCCATCC
Source organism: Apodemus sylvaticus (assembly GCF_947179515.1). Lineage (NCBI taxonomy): Eukaryota > Metazoa > Chordata > Mammalia > Rodentia > Muridae > Apodemus > Apodemus sylvaticus. Next base: position 59,904,177 of record NC_067477.1, read on the forward strand.
CTTCCCACTTCCCTGTTCTGGTTTTGCCTTATACTGCTAAACTGTGTCTTTCCAGAACTAGGGGCCACTCCTCCGTTCTTCTTGTACCTCATTTGAAGTGTGGATTATGTTTTGCATATTCCAGTTTTCCAAGCTAATATCCACTTATTAGTGAGTGCATACCATGACTGATCTTTTGAGACTGGGTTACCTCACTTAGTATGATGTTCTCCAGCTCCATCCATTTGCCTAAGAATTTCATGAATTCATTGTTTCTAATGGCTGAATACTACTCCATTGTGTAGATATACCACATTTTTTTAATGATAGTAGACTTTGTATATTTTGTGAAAATAACTTATTGAATGGTTATTTCATGATAGAAAAAGGTTATTCAATAGTTTTTGCATATTTGTAGATTTTTTGAGCATCGCAACATACTTATTTTACTCCTAGTCATAGAATATTGAAAATATATAATTTTTATTCACAACTGAAAAATAATATGACTTATAGATTAACATTTTGAAATCTTAGTATGTGATAGAAAGGTAAATAAGACATAACCTGTATGAACAAGTAGAAACTTCCTTAAAAGAATTTAGTAAAGTTGTGGGAAGTTGTTTGTTGTCCGCAGACATGTTGCTTTTGCCACATATTTTTAACTATTTGTTAATTTCAACAAGATAAAGAGTAAGAAAAAGTAATTTTAGCTCTTGACATAGTATTTAAATATTCTTTAGTCTTTAAAAATATTCTTGTACTGTATGTTTCTGGGTTATTTAGACAAACTCTATTCAATTTAATAACTTTAACACTATATGCCTGAATAATTTGACTCATAAAATATAGTCCAACTTCTTTAATGCTCTTGAGAATGAACAACCTATATCATGATTTTCTCTTACTATATCAGAATAACATATAAATGTATATTCCAAATCCTTTTACATGTTTTAGGAAATCCTATTGTATTTCCTTACTATGAAATTACTTGAGGCTATGTGACAGGCTTATGTTTCCTCTCTGGACAAAGTAGTCTGTGATGAAGTTGAGAGTCTCTACCTATGTTGGGACTATATTTCGTATGACCAGTGTGGCCTCTGGTCCATATCAGGATCCATTGCAGGCGGGGAGAGCTGAAATATTGTGATATGGATGGTGGGGATTTAGGGTTGGCTGGGCAGGAACTGAAGTGGGCAGGTACTGGGGTAGGTGGGATGACTGCTGTTTTCTTTTCAGGCTTGTCCTCTGGCCCCGCAGGGTGGCACCAAGCTTTGGTTGGTAGTGAGCTGGGAAGGTATTAAGAAAATAGGGGTGATCTGCTGTCAAGCAGCCTACTTGGGGTTCTGGCTTGACCTATAGTGGGACAGGGAGTTTCTGCTGGAGCTGTGGACTATCATCTATCTTCAGGAGTATTAAGGAGTATTAAGGACAATCAGATTCTTCTGTCCATGAAAAGCATTAGCAACTGCAGGAATGCTCAGTTTCTCTTTATTTTCTCTCTCTTCTGCACACCTTTCTGAAGCAATGCTTTCTCAGATAGTACTGAAGAGTCTAAGCAATTTCGCAAGGTACACTTATAGCTCTTCCTACACATTATCATACAAAATATGCTTTCATTATGAAATATATATATATATATATGATCCAGACTAATCATTTCTAATCATACAATGCAGATTATCTGATTAGAAATAGGTATAGTTTACATATTTCATATTTCCAGTTATAGCCTACCAAAAGGGCAGTTTGTCCATTTTATTCCATGTGCCCTGGTCATATAACTTCAGTGTATATAGAGTTATTTATTATTTTGCTAAGAATCTGAAACATTTTTGACTTCATTCAATAGATCACTGACTACTTTTGAAAAATGGATATTTTCAAAACTATAATGAACTACTCTCCTTTGGATATAATTTTGTTATCTAAGAACTAAAAATATGTAATTAAATTATTTATTTCTATTTTTGCATAACTTTCATGTTTTCTACATAATAAATTTCTGTTATATTTTAAGAATTTATTTACTAATGTTTTTTCTAATGTTTTAATATTTAGCCTAAACATTTTCATTCATCATAAATTAACAATTAGCAAAATTGTCATAGAATTTGTTCAAATCACAGTAAATGTTAGTCAATTTGACCACATCTGGAATTAACTAACCCTTCCCAATAAAAGTCACATCTATGAGTGATTTTTGCTTCATTTGAAGTAGGAAAATCTACCTCCTCTCTTGTTGGGAGTGGAAAGGCACACCTTTAATCCAGATCTTTTAAACTGCAGAACCTCACCCTTAATCTGGTGATTAATACATCTTCTTTGGAAGTATATATCAGGATACAGGAGAAGTAAGCTTTTGTTCTTTGCCTACTTGCTATGGCTTGGATAGCATATTCCTTTATTGGTATTAGAATCTACATCTTTGGGATTCGTGGACCATACAGCTACTGGATTCCAAATTTTTCCATTCATGGTCATCAGTTGTTGGATTCACTAGACCATAGCTTGTAAAACATTCTAATAAATATCCTTTCTATATATGTAAAGATTCTTTCTATAAGCTTTATTATTCTAGAGAATCCTGAATAATGCTGGTACCTTGCTTAATATGCATTTATATAATGATATTTTATTTTTCCTTGTCCATCTCATATTCAGCTAGCAGAAATTAGTTAGTAAAGACTAAATCTATACTAGTATGCAAAATATGATTAAATTTCCCTTCATATATTAGATTAATGTGCATATGACTTCAATTTGGTAAAAAATAAGTTTTTCACTTCCAGTTTTTTCATCTGTTTATGAAAGGTAATATAAAAGAAAGATAAATCTTACCTCACCTAGCAGTGACCAGTGACAGCTAACATTTGAAAATTATTAACTGAATGACCACTGTGAGTCCTTTTTCTTCTATTTATTCCCATATATTATTTTGAAGAGAAAAATAACAGATCCTACTATATTCCTATCCTACAATTGTCTTTGGTGCATAATCCATTAGGTAGACCATTTCTTTATAGACATATTCAGGCATAAGGTAGAATAAAGTATTATTGTTTGAAGGAAATTAAATGGATCTAAATATCATCATGTTAAGAAGGAAATATGAAAGACTCAGAAAGAAATGGAACTCAAACTTTCTATCCTAAACAGAGTGCAGAATTTAAGAGACACAAAAATAAAAAAGAGACTACACTTTAAGTGTAGTAGTTTAATTGGAGGGGAAGGAAAATATAAATGGGTAAAAAGATATGCAACAAAATAATATTATATATATATATGTTACATTAAAATCAGTTATTTTGTATATTTAATATATAAAAATAACAGTAAAAATGAAAAAGTGTGAAAAGCTTTTACATACAAAATAGCATATTGACTATGAGGAATTATTAGTTGATGTTTAATTACCAACTAAATGTGGGTTGTCACTAATTACAAACCTTGATTTGTCCTTTGAGAATTCATGTGATCCTTTACCTATGATGCAAGAAACAAGAAACAGGAAACAGTGATATATCCCTATCATGTAAATCCAATCACAATGGATCACTTTCTGGTCAATTTTCCCAGAGCGGGCTGATTTATTTCAGAAGTAGAAAGTATACTGTTCAGTTCTGCCCCTACTCCCTTCCCAGCATAGCTGTAGCCATTTTGTTACATGCCTGCCAGCTATTTCATTTTGTTGCTGTAATATGCTTGCCAGTATTTGACACAGAAAAATAAGTTGACTCAAAGCAAAGTCAAGGTGATCACATACACTGTTATGTTGTGCATGAGGTTTGTTAATCTTAAGAAATTCTACAAGCTTTATGGAAGACCAATCAAATTAAAGGTCAATATGAACTGATATATTTAAAATGGCTTGAGACAGAGCCAATTACTGGGCAGCACTTCCTGCACCTGCTTATGAGCTCACTGTGGTCTTTTCAGTTTTAGCTGTTATAAGCTGACAGAGAAAAATGGTTGAGATGTAGCTTTAGCCCTGAATTCTGAGCTATGGTCCTAATGAATCGGTCTTAGGGTGTGTGTTCAATAAACCATCCTTGTCTGACTGAGATTGGGGTTCCTGTGATTTGTGGAGTGACTGTTGGACCACAACATACAAAAATGTATTATATCCAATGTCAGTTTTGTTAAAGGTTTTAGTTTATGTGAATTATTGCCAATGTCTATGACTGTGTTTAAAGATAAACAGATTTCACAAGATGAGGATTTTGCAACTTTATGTGCTCTTTGTTCCATTCCTCTTCTCCCTTTTACTTTCACCCTTTCAACTCCTAATAATAGGTAAGAGAGAAAAATGAAAGAAATCAGTGAATAAAGTCATGAGTCACAAAAGGGGTGTTGTTATCATTATACCACTTCCTGCTTATTAGAGGAATTGAATTTCTTAGGACAAGTTTGATTATCTCCATCAGGATATTTAGTTTCCTCATCTTGTTTCTTCTTTGTGCATGACTACTTAACACACTGTGACTAACAACAACTAACAACAATCAACAACAACCAACAATCAACCAACAACCCAACAAACACATTTACTGTGTCTTAGCATACACTTTGAGAAGTCTGGAGAACTCCAGCTTTCACACATTCAAAGAAACTATCTGCAGTTGGTAAAACCATGTTTATGAGGCTGATAGAGGAAATCACATTCAGCTGCTGTGGAAAATCTGATGCAGCCCCATACCCTGCACCTGGGATTACACTGAAAACATAATAATATCCCAGACACCAGGGATGTGAGAAGCTCCCAGGACCCAATGAGCATGGCATTAGGCACAATGCCCAACAACGAGGAAATGGAACCTGAAGTGACCACTGCCAGCAGATAGATATGGCCCCCAGTTGAAGAGCAGAGCTACCTACCCACCTCAATATTTATGACCCAGAATTGTTCCTGTCTAAAGGAAATTCAGGGACAAAACTGGAGCGAGGCTGAAGGAAAGTCCATTAAGAGATCACCTCACCATATGATCCATCCATTCCATCTGCAAACACTAAACCATGACTCTATTGCTGATGCCAAGATGTGCTTACAGACAGGAGCCTGGTATGCCTGTTCTCAGAGAGTTTCTGCCAGTACCTAGGACAGATGCAGATACAGTCAGCCACTAGGCTGAGCCTGGGGACCTCAATGGAAGAGTTAGGGGAAGGGGTGAAGGAGCTGAAGGGGATTGCAACCCTATGAGAAGATCAAAAGTATCAATTAACGGGACCCCTCAGAGCTCCCAGCGAATAATCCAGCAACCAAGGAGCATACATGGGCAGGTCTGTGGTCCTTGCTACATAAGTAGTAGAGGACTGCCTTGTCTGGCCTCAATGGGAGGAGATGTGCTTGATGCCCCAGAGAAGGGAGTGCTAGAGGGGTGAGGTGGGAGTGGGTGGGTGGGTAAACACCCTCTTAGAGGCGAAGGGGAGGGGAACCAAGAAGGAGCATTATATGTGTAGTGTAAATAAATAAAATAAGCAATAAAAAATGAGGAAATCAAAATTTCTAAATTCTCACTGTTCTGTAACTCTGATTCATTAGTTTTTCTGGATTGTATCATATAAGTCTAAATTAAAGATAGTTCTTAAATCATATTTTCTTAAAGCTTTCCTATAATATTAACAACCGTGTTCATAAAGTTATAAAAACATTTCACTTTTCATTTAAAACAAGGAGCCAGATGAAAGAACTCTTGGTTTTATAGTTTAACATGATAGATTTATCTATGTTTGTCTAACATCTTTTGTATTGGGAACTTAACATTGAATAGTATAATAGTAAAGAGCAAATAGCTTGAGATCACAGCTCCTGGACAAATGGACCATTAGGTCTTCCTGATTATGCTCTTAAAGATGTCACTATAAAAACCTACTATACTGAACAGTCAGGCAAGTGAGTAAATTGGACTCTGCTAATGGACCATAGAGTCTTTCCTGAAGCACAGTTCCCAAAATCAAAACATTGGCAAAGCCTACTCATATATTTGGTTTCATTATAATGTATATATATATATACATATATACACACACACATAGATATATATGCATATATACACATTATATATAGTATTTAATGTACCTGTATGTATGCATATATATGCATTTAATATTCATATCCATGTATATAACATATATAATATATTATACTATTGTGTGATGCAAATAAATTTATATGTAATAAACATATATGTGTATATATATATACAATGCATATATACATGTATATTTTATATATAATTGAAGAGAAAATTGTCATAAATGTGCATAGGGATAAGTGAGAAAATTTAATTTTCTTTAAAATAATAATGCCTTTCTTCCTCTTTGATAGCCCCAAACTTATTTTTAGTTAGTGAAATAAATAAAAAAAAAGTGGGATTTTACCCATATTTAATAATTATTTTCCTAAAAATATGGTCTAATTGGTCATTGTATTTTATTTTACATTAATTTCAATGTCTTGTGGCATTTTTAAAAGAATTCTCTTAATTAAATTTGAAATTTAAAGAAATACAAGTTGCTAAGGATCTAACAGATTTTCCCTTCTTCATTTACACAATTCTTTGAAGGACAGAATATTAATACTTATTGGAAATTAAAATATTGATAATATTATGTTCTTTAACTATGTAATTATTTAGTTTAAATGCATGTCAATTTATATCATTAGAAAAATAGATAAAATTTTAAATTTGCATTTTTGAAAATGTCAATAAATTGAAGTATGTCATACCTCAGTGTTCTCTTTTTTTTTAAAAAATCCATGCATTCCACAAAGAAGCATTAAATAATTTATTTATGAGAAGAAGTACAGCTATAAAATTAAACTTTTTAAATGAAATATTAGCTTCTGTAAACAGTTATGATAGCATAGTCTAAGGCAGATTTTCTAAGGTCTACAAATTACACCCAACCACCCACCCACTTCTGCCTAACCGCCCTAGCTTTCCCCTACCTTGGGTCAGCAAGCCTCCATATGACCATTGGCCTCCCCTCCCATTGATCCCAGTTCTCTGCTACATGTGCAGCTGGAGACATGGGTCCCTCCATGTACTCTCTTTGGTTGGTGGTTTAGTCCCTGGGAGTTCTGAGGGGTCTGGTTGATTGACATTGTTGTTCTTCCTATGGGATTGTAATCCCCTTCAGCTTCTTCAGTCCTTCTTATAACTCTTCCATTGGGGTCTCTTTGCTAAGTCCGATGGTTGGCTGAGATATGCTGCACTTTAAATGAAAGGGTTCTATCCAGAGTTAATACATCACAGTTTAGGACAAATGTTGATCTATTAAGATGTATAATTATATCATTTAACTGAAAAGTAGCCTAATACACTTGAAAACCAAGATATGGCCTCAGAACTTTAAATGGTGTTTGTATTTTTCATAGATTCATGGGAAAAGGTATATAAAACAGGAAAGTAATATTGATAATGTAAAAATATGAACATCCCAGATATTCAAGCAGAACAAATAGGGAATAGCAGCTGGTATAAAGCTGACTTTCATATTTGGCTCATGGATTTTCTGTTACATGTTTACCTTTAGTGGAAACTCAGATTCCACTAGGGCACAATCTAACACTGCATTGAATCCTGTAATGCTCCCAGAGAGGTTTGAGCTGTATATTTAGATGTAGACCTAAAAGGACATTCAGACATAATTAACAACATTAAGAGACTTTTCATCTTGAGAAATTGCCAAGGAAGCAGTAAAATATCTGTAACTGTGCAGAATGTACCGAGAACAGCCTTCTACCATCTCACTCTTAGCTTCTTTCTTTGCCTTTTCCTCTTTGATTTTTCTTAAGCTCTACATAGAAAGTAGAGGGAGCAATAACAAAGATATTCAATGTAAGGATGAGTGCTTTGAGGAGTTATTAGTGTCTATGTTGATTGTTGTCTATTGAATGTAGTCAGGAATGTAGGCTGTCATGTATAGGTAACCACAGCTGCTGTGACCTCATGAGTACAAATTCCATGCCATAACAAAAAGACACTTTACTGGCCGTTCTTCAGCTCTTACACTCCCTCTCCTCTTCGGAACCCTTGTTAAGAGGATAATATATGTGTCCTGTTGATGACAGAGCACTCAGTCTCTAATTCTCAACAATTCATTGAGTTACCCATTTCTCCATTTGCAGCTGTCTACCAAAAAAGAAGTTTCTTTGACCAAGGATTAGAGAAGCCCAACTCTATGAGCATAAACATAGATAGTTTTAATATTTGTCATATGTATAGCTGTAACACACACACTATGTTGAAACATACACAAATATATACATACAGAGAGACTCATATACATAAACATGCATACAATATACATATACAAACACACATAAAGATATAAATATATGCATACATATATATACATATACACATAGACCAATATGTATATACATACAAAAGATTTCATAGACAATATAATTTTAAGTGTATATATGTACATATATAGTATATGTATATACTAAAACAATACCTAATAAAATACTGATGAATCTATACCTGTATCTATAGATATAATCTATACCTGTATCTATATCTATATGTACTAACTATATCTAATATATCTGTATCTATGTTATCTATATCTAATCTATATGTACTTTATCTCTATATCTATGTCTATATCTATATACCTATACTTTTGTCATCTATTTATATATACATATATATTTATATGAAAGCTCAGTTTGAAAATGAAAACTGATTTAAAGTTTCATTCATTCATTTGAATTTAAAGATTCAAAGTTTTAAATTCATGATTTAAATAAATATTCAAATTTCAATATCATAATGATTTTAAAAGTTGTTTTTTATTCAATATATTCTTTATTTATATTTCAAATGATTTCCACTTTCCTGGATCCCCCTTCCCCGAATGTCCCATAAGCCCTCTTCCCTCCCCCTGTTCCCCAATCAACTCCTTCCCACTTTCCTGTCCTGGTATTCTCCTACACTGCTGCACTGAGCCTTTCTAGGACCAGGGTCCTCTTCTTCCTTCTTGGGCATCATTTGATATGTGAATTGTTTCTTGGATATTCCAAGCTTCTGGGCTAATATCTGCTTATCAGGGAGTACATACAATGTGTATTCTTTTGTTATTGGGTTGCCTCACGTTCAGCATGACATCCTCCAGTTCCACCCACTTGCCTAAGAATTTCATGAATTCATTGTTTTTAACAGCTGAGTAGTTTTCCATAGTGTAAATATACCACATTTTCTGTATCCATTCCTCCATTGAGGGACATCTGGGTTTTTTCCAGCAACTGGCTATTATAAATAGGGCTGCTATTGAACATAGTGGAGCATGTATCCTTATTACATATAAAAAACATTCAATAGAAAGAAATTAGAAATGAAATAATTGTATAAAATTTTTATCCCAAATTAAAAATCTTATTTATATTAGTCACATTAAAGTTATTTTTAGGAAATGTGAATAATCTATTTTCCTTTGTATGTATATATTAATTTCCTAAACAAATACTGAATTTTACCAGTAGAATTATTTGTTTATATATGGCATTCATGTATATATACATTACATACTAATGCTGAAGATGATTTTGTGAAATAGTTTCACTGCATTTACGTTTTTATTGAAGCCTATTATTGGAAGACACATAGAGAAAGCTGGCTTAGATGTGTCATGTCATTTCATTAGAAGTTTAAATTTTACAGCATTTCAAATTTTGGTTATTTAGATCAGAGCTTTACCCTTCATTTATATTATACTATTAAACTGAATTTAGCTACTAAAACCTAAGTAGTAGAAATAACAGCTATGCATATTAAACTTATCCTTGGAGTGTTTGAAAGAAGCTTAATTTTTATGGAAAATAAATTTGATAAATAGTGTCAGGCATGTCCAATATTTTGAGATAATGTCACAATATTATCATCTATAAACTTTACCTGTTTTAAGTAAGTTTATGTTGGTCTATAATCAAGCTATGCTGGAGCACATGAAACATGGGATGGAGTTTGGAATAATGCAAAGACTCTCTGTACCCCTCCCTGCTCCCAGGGATTGTCAACCAATATTGGTCCATAAGGACCAATGGAGTAGAGATGACAGAAGAGGTTCAGAAGCCCCATAAGTACATACATTAAACGATGACATGGAACAGCTGCAGGAAGGCAGATCAACTTTACTTGGGGGTGACTCAAGGCTTCTATAATTTTGTAGGTGGGGGTCAGAATATCCAGGATGGGCAAAGGTCATTTGTTGAAGGCTTACAATGCCGAAATGCCTTCTTAGCATGGGGAAACATTTCAGGAATCTCATGTGGGTTCTTATTGAAAGAAAGGAAGTTGAACCTGTAATCTTAACCAAGGTTACATGACATTCTGCAAGTATAGGGTGCTTGAACTCCAGAGACAAGGTCAGAGCAGGGGAACCCTTTCAATGAAGGGGGTCCTCCATATTCTACCCAGTTCAGAAGGCTCTCTGGACAATAATAGACTTTGACATTAAGTAGCACTACAACAGAATAGCCTTAGTCTCTGTTACAAATCAAATAATACTATATCAATAATATCAATTTCAACAAATAATATTTGAAAACATAATTCAAATATTAAGTCTTTATTGGTTATTATGTGTGAAAGTGTAGTTATTATATACTCTATATGTCTGCACACACTATTATATCCACATTGAAAAGCATAATTTGTGAAGTCATAAATGTTGAAAACTTCACCTGACAAAAATGTAGCATTCAAATATAGTCTAAATATTGGAAAAGTAATGTATGCAAATTACAGCATGACAGTATATGCTGTCAGAGTGACACAGAACTTATCAGGTAATAAAATGCTGTTGCTATAGTAAGAGCATATGCTTATGTGATATAGGACTTTATACTGTGTCTACATTACTGACTAGAGTTCATTTAAAAATTAAAATACTGTGTGTTCTCTATGAATTTAAATGTAAATGTACCTCAAAGTGTTTGAATAGGCTAACACCACAATTTTTGTAGTACTCTTTCCAATTTATTTATGTAATGTAGTTGTCAAGACAGGAAATTTATGTAATTTGCAACATTTTGTAATTAAATTCTTTTTTATGATGGATAGAAAACTGGAGTTTCAACTTGTAGCTTTAAATTTTGGGTGCATTTCTGTGTGTTTAGTTTCAGTATGTAATTGATGGTATATAAACTAATATTTTAATGTGGAATAGAGTTGAAAAATCCTGTAGCCTTGTGACATTTTATGTACTCTTATATCACATTGTAGGATGTAACTTATCTTCTTGGGATGCAGGTACATAAACAAATTATTACCAATCATTTGAAATAATGCCAGTAAAATCAGACAGAGGTGATAATCTATGATAATGCAATAGGAAAATATATTAATACTGCATGATAATGCTTTTTTAAAAATATTTTTATTTTCTATATTCTTTGTTTACATTCCAAATGATTTCCTCTTTCCCGGATACCCCCTCCCCATATGTCCCATAAACCTTCTTCTCTCCATCCCTTCTCCAAATCACCTCCCTCCTTTTTCTCTGTCCTTATATTCCCTTCCCATGCTAGATCAATTCTTTCCAGGATCAGGACCCTCTCCATACTTCTTCATGGGAGTCATTTGTTATGCAATTTGTGCCTTGGGTATTCAGAGCTTCTGGGCTTATTAATATCCACTTATCAGAGATTGCATTCCATGTGTATTCTTTTGTGACTGGGTTACCTCACTTAGGATGATACTTTCCAGATCAAAACATTTGTCTAAAAATTTTGTGAATTCATTGTTTCTAATTGCTGAGTAGTATTCCATTGTGAAAATATACCACATTTTCTGTATCCATTCCTCCTTTGAGGGGCATCTGGGTTCTTTCCAGCTTCTGGCTATTATAAATAAGGCTGCTATGAATATAATGGAGCATGTGTCTTTATTGCATGTCGGGGAATCCTTTGGGTATATAACCCTATTAAAAAGGGGGTACAGATCTTAACAAAGAATTTTCAACTGAAGAAATTCAGATGGCCGAGAGGCACCTTAAGAAGTGCTCAACAACATTAGTCATTAGGGAAATGCAGATCAAAACAACCCTGAGATTTCACCTTACACCAGTCAGAATGGCTAAGGTAAAAAACTCAGGAGACAGCAGGTGTTGGCAAGGATATGGATAAAGAGGAACACTCCTCCACTGCTGGTGGGGCTGTAAGATGGTACAACCACTGTGGAAATCAGTCTGGAGGTTCCTCAGAAAACTGGACATGAGACTTCCAGAGGACTCTGATAATGCTTTTAATATGCTATAATTGTTATTTTAGAGTAAGTTCACTCTTTTGGCTCAAGATACTTTTGCATGGAAAAGATCACTTTTACTCCCCACTTATAATTGTCTGGAAGCCTTACTGCCTGTATCTGCTAGATTAGGCCTAATCCTGGAAGCTTCTAGCCTCCACACAATCTAGTCTAGGCCTAGAATGCTTTTTAGAGAGCTGGGTTATACAGAGACAGGCTGACTCCATGACAGACTGAAAACTGGCAGTTTGGGAGACTATGCCTAAGTTTTTGCTCCTTAGAACTGAGAATCTGGATCCAGTTACCCCTGGTTAGCCAACCACATCTTGAGCAGCCAATCTAAGGATGCTTTGCCACCCTTGAAAGTCTCCTGAGCCCTAATCAATCACAAAATGCACCCATATCTCTGCAAATAGAGCTAGACAATTAAGAGAAAGGTAAAGATCACTCACTCCTACTCTACCTGGCTTTAAATTGACCCCCACCAAGCAAATATCTCCATCTGGCAGACCCCTCCATGCTGGTTCTCTGTAGAATAAATGCTCTTTTGTATTGCATACTATTTGAATCTGGGGCATCATTCTGCAAGTCAAAAGCCCTTACACGTTTAGCCTCAGAGGTTTGCTGCTGAATAAGTCCACCCCTTCTGAGGTCTTTCTTATCTTGTCCTGTTCTAATCTTAAAGATCCTTGCTCATTCTCTTGCTCATTATGTCTTTACCTGTTTCTAGCTTGTTTCTTCAACCCATCTCTATAAAACTTTCCTGGTAAAACTGCTTCCTCCCTCTCTTTGTGGTTCTTCTCTCTGTCTGTCTCTGTCTCTCAGTCTCTGTCTCTCTCTTTCTGTCTGTCTCTCTGGTTCTGTCTCTGTTTTTCTCTATCTCTGTCTCTCTGTCTCTGTCTCTCTGTTTTTCTGTCTGTCTGTCTCTCTTCTCTCTCTCTTCTCTCTCTCTCTCTCTCTCTCTCTCTCTCTCTCTCTCTCTCTCTCTCTCTCTCTCTCTCAATCCTACTATGCTGCTCTGTATGAACTCTACTGTATTTCTGTACTCTATTCACTTCTTCCTGTACTGTTCATTTCTCCCTTAAGTACCTTCCCTTTCCTCTCTCTTCTCCATAGATTTGTACATATCCTATTGTGTCAATCCTCTGATACATTACTTTTTCTGCCTTTCATTTGGACACCACTTTCAAACATGGATACTTCCTTCTACAAACATGAGTATGTATCACTTGTTTCCTGTGCCACTTGGCAGAATTAACAGAAGGTGATTAACATACCACATCCGTGTAAATATACCTATCATGGTAACAAAATCAACCAGTGCTACAGTTGGCAGTAAAATTTTATGAAATGGTCAGCTTGTATGCTCACACTTCTCTCTCAAGTACCTCAAGCCAAGTTTGTTCCAACTTTTGTGTATCTCTGGGACTTCCCAAACCTTCCCTGCAAGGCATTGTTCACAAATACTATATTTGATGCTCAATCACCTCTTCTGACCCTTTCTCCTTTCCACATAAAACTTCCTTGTATCAGATATAGTTTTGAGCATCTGTCCTCCCTTCAAGCACTGGGATATGACCCCTTAACTGGGAAAAAGTGGCTCTATATCCTTTGCCATTGTTTGAATTTATTTCCCAGAATTCAGCTGTGAAACTTGATTCTCCTGGGAAGAGAGATGGCACCAGAGGCCACAGAAGAGATGACTGAGATGCTTGAGAATACAGTGATGTCATCATTTTGGCTATGAATTAGAGTGTGAATGAAAATGGGCTAGACTCCCTCTTGCTGTTCCTTGCATTTCTTCTTCTCTTTTCTCATTTTGCCACGGCAGGTTGTAGTATCAAACCCTCAGCAGCAGCAGTCTCATGAAATTTTACTTGTCACGGAACTATATTATAAGAGGAAAATAAGTTGGACTTTAAGTAAGTCAGTCTTATGGCAACCATTATCCCAGCAAACATTTGCCAAGAAACTCTTCAAAATTGTAGAAATTTTAAGAATAGTATTTTTTAACCTACTTTCAGTAAATTTGTGTGATACTACTCAACATTTTTTTCTTAATCAAGGGATGTGAAACTCATTGGCAACTTCTTCCTTCTGATATTGGACACATTCCTGATACTATTCCTTTATCACTTTTTTTTGGCCTGGTGATACATGTCTATATTCAGGATTTAGTGGAAGTTCCTTATCACCTCGCATTGTCAAAGGTGCCATGTGTGGTTTTTCTCCTACAACTGTTCAATCCAACCTGTCACTCAGGGCTGAGCTACCTACTTTTCTGTTTGAGTCTTTAAATAATATTAAGTGGCCTGGAGTTACATGAGGTAATCTAGTAAATGAGCTCATCATAAAGCCTCTGGGAAATAATTTTTTTAATAATTGGAAGTTTAAAAGGAGGGAATAAAAGTTAACTATTGAATTAAGGAAATTTGTGTGTGTGTGTGTTTGTGTGTGTGTGTGTGTGTGTGTGTGTTTGTGTGTGTGTGTGTATGTATGTGTGATTTCTTTTCTAATGAGAGAAAGAAAGAATGAGTACATATTTGGGTGAGTGGGAAAGATTGTGAAAAGTTCATGGAGGAGAAATCATAATTAGAGTACACTGTATGAGAAATCTATTTTCAATAAAAAGAAGAAACGGATGAAGGAATCTTTGTATATAGTGAAAATGTTTAAAATATTTGTACAGTTAAACAGTTAGTTGATATTTGGCCAATTAATATGAATTAACAAGATTATAATCATTATATATTGCACTGACAAAATATATCGATGTAATTTGTAAATTTTATGAATTAAGTATTTTATTTAAAATGGAATCAGTTTAGCTATTATTATTGAACCTCTAATTAGCAAACGTTCAGGATATTTCTTAATTCATATAATTGCTGATGATATTTGTTGATTTATCAATTCATGAGGTTTCCTATATTTTATACTAGAATGAAATGTGTAAAATATTTTTATTCACAATAAGAAAATCATGAAAATTTTATAAGCATACTATTTGTGTTTACTATAACGTATGTTTCATTGATGTATTATTACCTTACTCTAAATTCAGCATGCTCTAATAAAATGGTACTTGATCTTTTAAATATTTTGGCTATATCATGAATATATGATATGAATGGCATGAAACTGTCTAGAGGAAAGCCCAAGATGCACTGCAGGAAAATTATGTTTTTCTTCTAAATTCAGCCCTGCTTATACATAGCAACTGGCTTGGACATTCACTTATAGCCCCTTAGGTACTGCCATTGATGGGAAAAGAACAAAAATAACAAGAGAAGTCACCAGATTCACTAAAAGCTTTGCCCCCTCTATATATAGTTTAATAGTAGTCTATAGATTTCCATCAATGTTCTTATGTTAACTCAACTACCAGGAACACCCTACCACATCCCACTGCCCTACCCTTTTACCCAGGGTTCCTCTGACCTCTGGATCTGTCCTAACTTCCTAGAATAGTGCTGCCTGAACACAACAACCAGCATTCTCAAACATGGACCAGCTTTTCCTGGTATCTGGTATCCCAACAGGTAGATTTCTGGCCATCTTTGACATAGGAAGAAAAGTACAAATAATCCTGCCCTATCCAATGGCCAGGACAGGGATTTTTACAATAAGAATTATATGTCAATCTGGGAAAATCAGATGTCTTCCAAGAATAGCAGGCTTCAACTCTACGATAAGTTACTATGGTTGCAATAATTTTAGTGTTCTTTTTATTTTTCATTGACAATATAATCTTCTAGTATAATAATTATTTATAGTGAAGTTCGGTATTCAAAAGAGTTTAAAATTTACCACCAATAGTTTGTAATTAACTGATTAAAATGAATAAAAACAATATGTTAATTTTAATCTGATATTTAGGATAATTTGTCTTTACTTATCCTATAATATGATTTCTGTTGTTATTTCAGTGAGTGAGTGTGTGTGTGTGTGTGTGTGCATCTTAATACTCTGGAATAATTATATGACTTTAAAAGCTATTATCATCGCATTTCATACTAGATATTTAACATGAATTGAGCATTGGTTTAGTATATTGACCCACAGATGCTTATGTATTAAATGGATTAACTTTTCAAAAGACATAAAATATATGTTACTGGTTTAAAATTATTTATTGCAATGCTTTAATAACAATGGATGAATACTTTAAGACTCTCTAATTAAATTGAAAAATTAACAAGAACACAAAATGGGTCTGTGCCTCGATTTCTAATCAATGTCATAAATACTGTAGGAGTGCCTTAAATTCTTTTTAAAAAAAATTCTTCTATTTATTTGCACTCTAGTCATTGCTTCCCCTCAATTCCCCTTCCATAGTTCCTCATCCCATTCCCCCTTCCCCTTGCCTCTAAGAGGGTGCTCCCCAATCCCAGCAGGCCTCCCCCTTCTAGTGGGCCTCAAGTCTCTGGAGAATTAAGTGTATCTTCTCCCACTGAGTCAAGATCAGATCGGGCAGACCTCTCCTACATATGTGCCAGCATCCTTGGACCAGCCTAGGAATGCTCCACGTTGGTGGGTCAGGCTCTACCAACTCCCTGGAGTCTGGTTCAGTTGAGACTGTTGATCTTCCTATGGGGTCACTCTCCCTTTCAGCTTTTTCAAACATTACCTTAATTCAAACATAAATATCAATGGCTGCAGTCCAATGAGTGAGTGTGTTTGCTTCTGACTCGGTAAGCTGCTGTTAGGACTCTCAGAGAACAGCCATGCCATGCTCCTATCTGTAAGCATAGCATAGCATAGCATAGCATAGCATAGCATAGCATAGCATAGCATAGCATAGCATAGCATAGCATAGCATAGCATAGTGGTGTCAGGAATTGGTGTCCTCACATGAAATATAGTTTAAGTTGGACCAGTTATTGGACTACCTTTCCTTCAGTCTCTTATCTACTTTTGTCCCAGAAGTTCTTTTAGACAGGAGCAATTCTGGGTTGGAAAAACTGTGCTTTAGTAACACTGTCCATCCACTTGAGGCCCTGACTATTTCCTGGAAGTGGACTCTTTACGCTAAAGAGAAAAGTATTGCCCCAATGTTGTGAATGGTGGCTAAGGTAACCCCCCAATGAGTTCTTAGAGTCTCTCAACTCCTTGGTATCTGGTAATTTCTAGAGGATCCTCTCAACTCCCATGCTCCTGATGCTACATATTTCCATTTATTCTCATGATTTGTCCCCACCCCATTATATGATACTGCTCCCCTTTTCCCCTCACCCTCCCTTCTACCCATATCCTTCCTTCCCCCTGCCTCATGTGATTATTTCCTTCCCTCTTCTAAGTGGGATTGAAGCCTCTTCACTTGGGAATTTGGAATGTTATACTTCTCATAGTCTGTAGGTTGCACCCTATGTATTCTGTACTTTTTAGCTAATATGAACTTATCAATGAATGCATGCCATCAATGTCCATTTGGGTCTGATTTACCTCATTCAGGATGATAATTCCATCTGTTTGCCTGCAACAGTCACGATGTCCTCATTTTTAATAGCAGAATAGTAATCCATCATATAAATGAACTACATTTTCTGTATCAATTTTTCAGTTGAGGGACATCTGGGTTGTGTCCTGCTTCTGGACATTACAAGTAAGGATGCTATGAACACAGTGGACTACATGTCCTTGTCGAGTATCTTTTGGGTATATGCCGAAGAGTAGTATAGCTGGATCTTCAGGTAGAATTATTTCTAATTTTATGAGGAACCACCAGAATAATTTCCAGAGTGGATGTACAAGTTTGCAATCCTAACAGCAATGAAGGAGTGTTCCTGTTTTTCCACACCCCCACAAACATATGTTGTCACATAGCTTTTGTTCTTAGACATTCTGATTGGGGTGAGAGGGAAACTCAGGATCTTTTTGATTTGCATTCCCCTCATGACTAAAGTCTGAACATTTCTTTAAGTGCTTCCTGAGCATTCATGATTCTTCTGTTGTGAATTCGCAACTTAATTTTGTACCCCATTTTTTTGATTAGGTTATTTGATTTTTGGTGATTAATTTCTTTTTTTTAAAATATTTTTATTTTCTATATTCTTTGTTTACATTCCAAATGATTTCCCCTTTCCCAGATCCCCCCTCCCCATATGTCCCATAAACCTTCTCTCCATCCATTCTCCAATCACCGCCCTCCTTTTCTTCTCTGTCCTTATATTTCCCTCCAATGCTAGATCAATCCTTTCCAGGATCAGGACCTTCTCCATACTTCTTGAGTTCATCATATATTTTGTAAATTAACCCTCTTTAGGATGTAGGATGGTTAGTGAAGATCTTTCCCCAATCTGTAGATTGCAACTTGTCCTAGTGACTGTGTCTTTTGCCCTAGAGAAACTTTTTAGATTCATGAGATCCCATTTATCAATTCTTAATTTTAGAGCCTAAGCTATAGGAGTTCTGTTCAGGAAATATCTCATGTGTCAATGAGTTTGAGGCTTTTTCCAATTTTCTCTTCAATTAGATTCAGTGTATCTGATTATATTGAGGTCTTTGATCCACTTGGACTGGAGCTTTGTAATACAATGAATTATTAGATTCAAGGGAATGAATATAGATCTATTTTCATTCTTCTACATACAGACTACCATTAGAATAGCACAATTGATTTAAGTTTTTTGCATTTTTCCACTGTATGTTTTTGGATTCTTTGTCAAAAATCAAGTGTCCATAAGTGTGTGGGTTCATTTTTGTTTTTTCAGTTCTATTCTATTAATGATCTTTCCTGTCTCCGTACCAATACCATGCGGTTTTTATCACTATTTCTTTGTAGTGCAGGTTGAGGTCAGGGGTGGTGATTCCCATTGAACTTCTTTCATTATTGAGAAATGTTTTGGATATCCTGGATTTTTTTTAAATATGAAGTTGGTAATTGTTCTTTCCATGTCTGTGAAAAATCATGTTGGAATTTTGATGGGGGGTTGTACTGAATCTGTAGACTGCTTTTGGTAAAATGATCACTTAGTAAAAATGAATACTATGTTAATTCTACAAATCCATGAGCATGGGAGATCTTTCCATCTTCTGAGGTCTTCTTCAATTTCTTTTTCTGCCATTTGAAGTTGTCATACAAATCACTTACTTGGTAAGAGTTATACCAAGATATTTTATACTATTTGTTGCTATTGTGAAGGGTGTGTTTCCCTAATTTTTTTCAGTCTGTTTTTCATTTATATTAGAGAAGGCTGCTGATTTCTTTGAGTTAATTTTATATCTTGACACTTTATTAAAGTTGTTTATCAACTGACGTACTTCTCTGATGGAATTTTAGGGGTTGCTTATACTATCATATCATCTGCACATACTAATACTTTGACTTTTTCCTTTCCAATTTATATCCCAATGATATCGTTTTTTTCTAGTTGCTCTGTCTAGAACTTGAAGTACTATATTGAATAGATAAGGAGAGTGGACAACCTTGTCTTGTTGCAGATTTTAGTGAGATTGGTACTAATTTTCTCCATTTAATTTGATGTTGGCTGTTAGTTTGCTGTATATTGCTTTTATTATGTTTAGCTATGTGCCATGACTTCCTGATCTCGCCAGGACTTTTAACATCAAGAAGTGTTGGCTTTTATAGAAGAGTTTTTCAGCATCTAATGATTTGGTCGTGTTTTTTTTTTTTTCTCCTTTATTTCTACAGTGTATCATGTTGATGGATTTTCAAAAATTTAACTATTGCTGCATCCTTGGGATGAAGCCTACTTGATCTTGATAAATAATGGTTTTGATCTATATTTGGATTCAGTTTGACAGAATTTTATTGAGTATTTTTTGCACTGATATTCATTATTGGGATTGGCCTGAAGCTTTCTTCTTAGTTGAGATTTTGTGTGGCTTCAGAGGTATCAGAGTAACCATGGCTTCATAGAATGAATTAGGTAGTGTTCTTTCTGTTTCTATTTTGTGAGATAATTTGAGTATTGGTATCCGGTCTTTCTTGGAAGGTCTGGTTGAATTCTGCACTAAAACCATCTGGCTATGGGCTCTTTTGTTTAGGAGTTTCTGATGACTGTTTCTATTTCCTTAAGGGATATGGGACTATTTAGATAATTTTCCTGATCTTGATTTAACTTTGGTACTTGGTATATCTCTAGAAAATCATCTATTGCATCTATATTTTCCAGTTTTGTAGAGTATAAGCATGTAGTTGGTTCTGATGATTTTCTCCCCTCAGGTTCTGTTGTTATATCTACCTTTTGATTTCTGATTTTGTAATTTGGATCCTGTCTCTGTGCCCTTTAGTTTGACTGCTGAAGGGTTTATCTATTCTGTTGATTTTTCTCAAAGAACAAGCTCTTGGTTATATTGATTCTTCGTATTGTTCTCTTTGATTTTAACTGGTTGATTTCAACCCTCGTGTTGACTATTTCTTGCTATCTGCTCCTCCTGGGTGAGTTTGCTTTTTTTATTCTAGAGCTTTCAGGTGTTCTATTAAGTTGCTTGTATGTGATCTCTCCACTTATTTATGAAGTCACTTAATGCTATGAATTTTCCTCCTAATGGCACTTTCATGGTGGCCCATACATTTTGGTATGATTTTCATCTAATTCTATAAAGTCTTTGATTTATTTCTTTATTTCATCCCTGACCAAGTTATCATTGAGAAAAGAGGTTCAGTTGTTGATATTGTTGCTGAAATCGACCCTTGGTCCTCTGATAGAATGCAATGGATTATTCCAATCAACTTGTATCTGCTAAGGTTTGATTATGTCTGATTATATGATCAGTTTTGGAGAAGGATCCATGAGGTGTTGAGAAGAGTGTATATTCTTATGGGTGAAATATTCTGTAGACAGCTTTTAAGTCCATTTGGTTCATATCTTCTGTTAGTTTCTCAGTTTCTCTGTCTAGTTTCTGTGCCAATGATCTTTCTATTGTTGTAAGTGGGATGCTGAAGTCTTTCTCTTAAATTGTCTGAGTTCAATATGTGTTTTGAGTTTTAGTAAAGCTTCTTTTACAAGTGTGGGTGCCCTTGCATTTGGACATTGATTTTCAGAATTGAGAATTCCTCATGGTTGACTTTTTTCCTTTGATCCTTCTTAATCTTGTTTGATAAAATTTGGTTGAAAGTGTTTTATTGGATATTAAAATGAGAACTCTATCTTGTTTCTTGGAATCATTTGCTTGGAAAACTTCTTTTCCAGCCTTTTACTCTGAGGTAGTATCCATATCACAGAAGTGTGGTTTTTGTATTCAGCTAAGTCCTGGATCCTGTTTATGTATCCAGTCTGTTAGCTTGTGTCAGTGGGAAATTGATTGAGTCCATTGATGTTGAGAGATATTAAAGATTAAGATTAAATTAATAATTAAATATTAAAGATTAAGATATGATTGCTAGTTCCTGTTACTTTTGTTGTTTGAGGTGGTATTTTCTATGTATGATACTCTTCTTTTGGGTTTGTTGTGATCTGTTTAGTTTATTATGTTTTCTTGGGTGTAATTACCCCTCTTTGTGTTGGAGTTTTCTTCTAGAATCTTCTGTTGGGCTGGATTGATAAATAGATATTGTATATATTTGCTTTTGTCGTGGAATATCTTGGTTTCTCCATCTATGGTAATTGAGGGTTTTGTTAGGTATAGTGTCCTGTGCTGGCATTCACTTATGATCTGAATGACATTTGTCCAAGATCTTCTGGCTTTTAAAGTCTCTGTTGAGACATCTGTTGTAATCCTGATAGTTCTATCTTCATATATTACTTGGTTTATTTCCCTTAAAGCTTTTAGTATTCTTTCTTTGTTCTTTGGATTTAGTGTTTTGATCATTATGTGATTAATTTCTTTTCTGGTCCACTCTATTTGCTGTTCTATATGCTTCTCATACATTTATGACCATTTCCTTCTTTAAGTTAGGGAAGTTCTTCCTATGATTTTGTTGAAGATTTTTTTCTCTTAGAGCTGGGATTCTACACTCTCTTCTATTACTATTATTCTTAGATTTGATTGTTACATTGTGTCCTGAATTTCTTGTATATTTTGGTTTCAGATATTTTTACATTTTGTGTTTTCTTTGACTGATGAGTCAATATTTTCTATGGTACCTTCTATACCTGTGATTCTCTCTTCTATCTTTTGTATTCTGCTGATGTTTGCATCTGTAGCTCCTGATCTCTTTCCTAAATTGCACATGCCAGGATTACCTCCCTTTGTGTTCTCTTTATTGTTTCTATTTTCATTTTTAGTTCTTGGACGATTTTGTTATATTTCAAGGAATTTATTTATTTCTTCTTTAAGGGCATCTACCTGTTTGTCTGTGTTTTCCAGTGTTTATTTAAAAGAGTTTTTATATCCTTCTTAAAGGCTACTATCATCTTTATGAGATGGGATTTTAGATCATCATCTTGATTTTCATGTGTGTTAGGATATCCTGGGCTTGCAGTGGTGGGAGAACTGGGTTGTGATGGTGCCAAATTGAGTTGGGTTCTATTGCTTATAATC
Source organism: Apodemus sylvaticus (assembly GCF_947179515.1). Classification (NCBI taxonomy): domain Eukaryota; kingdom Metazoa; phylum Chordata; class Mammalia; order Rodentia; family Muridae; genus Apodemus; species Apodemus sylvaticus. The sequence continues at coordinate 59,926,865 of NC_067477.1, forward strand.
TTGCTCTTGAGTCTGGCCAGTTGTTCTCTCAGGTGTTAACTGGCCTGTGTGTTTCTGACTGGTAATGGCCTCCTTAAAGACAGATAGAGCTTTGTGACCTGAGTTAGAGCAGTCTCCTTCCAGGCATGCATTGTTGTCTCTTGTTAATGTGGGCCTCTTGTGTTTCTGGTTAGAGTAGACCTCCTGTGTCTTTGATATGTGGATCTCCTGTGTCCTTGGCTGTAGACTTCCTGGGAGAGTCATGGGCTGCAGCATTTGGGCAGGTATAGGATGGGCAATGATGGAAGTACTTCAAATTCTCAGACACAGTAATTTTGAACCCAGAAAGATTCATTTTTTGAAGATAAGAACATGGCACAATCAGTTAAACTTATAAGACGGAGCTGTTACTCCCGTGTCTGGACCTGGTAGAGGACTAAGCAGACCATCTTGTTGTCATCTTATTTAATTTCCCCCTATGATGCACTGCTTTACTCTCCTCTTTAAGCAAATTTATTTTTGTTATGCCTAAAATGCCTAGGAAAACACAGTTTCAAGGCCACATACTGAGCTCATGGAACATGAAATCTATTTCCTAAGCTTATATTTCTGAGCAGTATCTCTTTTAATTTCTTGTAATTCTTTGTCTATGGTTCCCCACGTGTACCGACTATAAGATATGTGATTTTAAGGAACATGCTTGCCTTATCTTTAAAGACTAATATGGAATTGGCTTCTATTAATTCGGTGATAAAGTGAAAAATATAACAATTCAAATTCCCTTTTAAAGCGCAGATAGATTTACATTTACTTTGGAAAGGGCTATGATTTTAAATGTACAAACCATACTTGACACTTTGAGTCTGTTGTTTGCCTCATGGAGCAAAATAATCATTATAAAGTATGTTTTCTATTTTTCTTATTAAATTACTGCCTGGTTTTAATAGATTCTGAAGATTGTGCTTGATAAAAAGAGCTGTTGATAGACTCTTTAATCTACTGCTTCTTTCTTATAATGTGGGAATATAATGAAGAAACACGATGTATAGCATTTTCTAGATGTCAGTGTCTGGAATTATGTGTCACTTCTTCTGATCTGATTTGGAAGAAAGGGAGTGTTATGGCCATGGCAAACCTGTAAAGGTGGCATATTACATAATGAAAATTAAAAAGTGACAGTTATTCAGAGATATGTTGGTTGAGCCTAAATGCAAAAGTGTAACAAAGATTACAAAGAAAGAACTAGAAGATATTTTAAGTCCAGTGCTCTCTCTTTCATTTGTTTCTCCTCCAGTTCTGTGTTTTAATTAAAAGAGTAAATTGAAACAGCCTGAATCTTTTAACACCAGTGTTCTCTAGGGATGTTACACAGCCAATTGGGTTAAGAATCAGGCATATGAAGCATAATTTTCAGCCAAGTAGTCAATGACTAGCACTCTGGTTCTGGATAAATCTCATCATCCCTTGGTAACAGTTTCAGTGCTGGCAAAGTGTGATGGCAAGTTTATCAGCTCACACTCCACTCAGGAGGAATAAAGTGTCTCCAAGGCAACATCCACGGTGAAGGGCTTCTGAACCCACTCCAGATTCGAGGTAGCTGAGGGGAAAAAATGGAGAAATCCTGATTGTCTTCAGTTTCAGTGGAAGAAGTCTATTAACATTTAAATGCATGAAGAAATATTAAATAATTATTACTATTAACCATAGCATATCTACTATAAAGGTCGAACTCATTTATGATGGGAAATGGTGGAAAATTTTGAAATTTAACAATTTTTAAAGTCTCATTGACATTTCAACTTAAAATTTCTGATTCTGGGGTAGATTTATAACTTCAGACAAGAATGTGACTCAGAATATAACTTTAGATTTTTGCTTTAGAAAGCCAGGTCTTCATAAAATTGAGTTATGAATACAGTTTTCTTTAATATGCTCAAGGGTATAAAACAAAGAGAAGCAAACAAATCAAAAGAAAATACTGTCAATTTTTTAAAAAAAGAAATTCTGATATATAAAATAACAAAGAAGTTCTTTTAGTTTATTTCTATATTAGAGTTACCCACAATGACTAAGCAGTTGGAATTTGCATCTTCAAGTTTTCCTTTACATATTTTCTCCCATTAGTATATTTGTGGAATGATTTCTGTTAAACAAAAAATTCTATGATTCAAATTCACATTACTATTCATTTTACACTACAAACCTGGCATATTTTCTTCTCTCATCTTGTAGTCTTGGTCCCCAAACTTGAGGCATGATTATATTTTGAACGTATTAAGCTCATCAGTGGGTCAATAATCAATAGATGATCTCTTAGCTGAACAGGCTACTAAGAAGTAGAGCCTAGTTAGAAGTGGTTTATTATTAAGTGTTTCTTAGAGAGAAATATAGTTTTTATTTTGACTGTTTCACTTTCTCTCTCATATATATATATGCATATGTATGTATGTGTATGTGTGTTTATATGTGTATGTGTGTGTGTGTGTGTGTGTGTGTGTGTGTGTTCCAGCCAAGTGATACTGTCTTTATTATAACTGAACTGCTGATGGAGTGCCCTGTGCAATGGACCTACCAATTGTAAAGTGAGGTAAGATAGATAGATAGATAGATAGATAGATAGATAGATAGAGAAGGAGCAAGCGTGTGAGCAATAGAGAGAGAAAGAGACAGATACAGAGAGATCAAGCTCACAACAGAATGATATACAGTGCCACCATCCTTTCGTGGTATAAAACTTTGAAAGTTTTAAATAAATCAAAATAAACTTTTCCTAACTTAGATATTTGCTTGTGTATTTTTGTCCTAACAAGAAATAGCACATCAAATCATTTATTATTTGCTGATGCTTAATAATATAAATTTTATCTTATTGTTTTAACAGGGGATAAAACTTAAACAGAAAATCTATATAATAACTACATTTAGACCTCAGTATCCTTAAAATGGACCATTAGATCCATCCTTAATAGATCAACCATGCATGAGACCTTTAATCAATTAACATTAATGAAATGCAAACAATGCTAAAACAAGAATGGTTGGATAATGGGTGAGATAATAATAATAATAATGATAATAATAATAATAATAATAATAATAATAATAAGAAGAAGAAGAAGAAATTAATTTATGTCTGAGAAAGGACAGAATGTAAAGAAGTGATATTGAGAAGATATAGAGTGGGAGCAGTATGTACAACTCCTATGTAGATTATACATTTAAAATCCCTAAAACTCCAAAGTTTGTAAATGAAAACTCTAACCCTCAGTTTTAAAGTACTTGCATTGAAGAATTTGATATAGAGCTACATTTATATGCATTCATAACAGGAGGCCCACATGATGTGACTGATATAGTAATACATATAATACATGTTCACTGTCCTTCATCAACATGGAGATGGAAATATATTCAATATTACATATTGAAAGTATGCTGAATTGTTAAACTATAAATATAAATTTCTAAAATTATAATGACAGTCAAAATTGTAAAGCTGCAGGTTTGTTTTATCTTGAGAGATGACTGAACAATTAGGTACACTTACTGCTTTTGTAGAGAATTCTTGTTCAGTATCCAGTACTCAAATGATGACTAACAACTAACAACTTTGCTATTCATAGTCCAGTATCAGGAATATGAATGAATATTTAGAACATGACTTACAAATAGCAAAGTAGCAGTAGAAAATTCTTCTGTAATATGCATGACCGCACTAGTCCTAAATAGTTTAAGTAGGTTTCCAGTACCACACATGATTTCCTTCCTGCTGATATGACCTAAGTCCAGCCTGACAGCTGTTAGTCATTATCAAGATAATGAGTGTCACTCTTGTACCTTTAGTGGTATCTTGTTGTGCTACCCATTGAGAGTTACCATGGCAATGTTGAGAAATTATTAATGAATTCAACTAAGTGGTATGACATAAAATCAACTTGCAAAATTAAATAGCCATATATGATAACTGTAAACAAGGTTAAATATCCAGAAATAAACTTCACTAAGGAGGAAAAGCCCCATAGAATGTAAACTTTAATTCTCTGAAGAAGAGACTCAGAAACACATAAGAAAAAAAAATATTTCCCATGATCACCCTCTCTTTGCCCTTGCATCATGAGAATAGCAGCCATTATTTGATACCTTACCTTGTTCTTGGATCTACATAGCCTCTACAATCGTGAGCTAAATAAATGTTTTATGTATGTAAATTAGTCAGACTAAAATAACAGTGAACTATGATGCTATTAGGAATATTTGCTTGACTTTGTAAGCTTTAATATACATTTCTTATAGTTTTTATAAAAGGTATGCAAACTCTCATCAGAGAGACAGGTCTGATGAGGGCATCTTTATCTCTACTGTTGCTTGGCAGATTGTCCACTTTCATCACAGGCTCTTTTTTCAGGTTTCTTAGATACTGCAGTAAAAAGCACAGTTTCTGAGCCACAAATTTAGAGAAACCACTTGAATTTTCATGCTATCAGTCACTAAATTTCCATGGGATATTATTTACCATAGAATATTATCAGTTTCTATTTTCCAATTTTTTCACATGCACTTAGAAGCCAATTCTCAAAGCTACAAAATGGTGTCACAATTCTTACAATACCCAAAACTTCTTTCCCTATATTCTAAATAGGATTATACAAAATTGTTGTCTTAAAAGCTTTAAACAAATTTTTATCTTCACAATAATTCTTGAAGGTAGATGATGTTATCTTCTTTACTACTACAGTGGGGAACAGTTAAAGATTAAAGATTTGCCCAGGGCACATAATAAGTCATGGAAACTGTATTCACACTGAGAAGTACTGATACCAAGGACTTTCTGCTTAATCACTGCAGTATGTTAAAACTCACTGTTGTAGAAAATAAATATTAATTGTACAACAAATTTTACATATAAAACCAAATAAAAGAAAATTGATTACTGTTAGATATTTATTTTCAAAATATTTACATTGACTCTACTGGCATTTTGCCATCACTGATTAAAAATAAGTTTTTTCTCTTAAAGGTATGTTTAAGCAGTTTCTATTCTGTTTATCTTACTAATTATGTAAATTGCAGGTTATGGAAAGAATATCAAAACATCATCACCTGTGAAGAAATATTCTGGCCTTGGCAATTTTCCTCTTTGAAAATGGCAAGATAACATTATGTTTAAGATACATTCATCATTGGAACTAGAGTTATGAGGTGGAAGTTAAAGGAATGTGTACTTATTAAAATCTACTCTTCTCAATAATACTTTGGTAAATAATGCAAAACATATTTATCACTTATGTAAAGTTATTCTGTGAGCTATAATCGACCCTTTGTTATTTCTTTTATTTTTTGAAATTATCATAACATAACACCATTTTCCTACCTTTTCCACCCTCTGAACTCTTCAAAATTTCTCTCCATGCTCTCTTTCAGATTTATAGCCTTCAATTTGTTAAATGTTGTTACATGCATACACATTTATTCATAATATCATAAGGAATTGCATTCAAAAATATGTGTTTACTCAACATCAAAGAAGTTAATACACACAGCCTGCATTTTAAATTATATCTAAATTTTTAATAATATAAAGGCATGAATATCCTTTCAGTTATTCACAAACTACTATTGATTTCATTTAGACAGTACACAGGAAAAATGAAGAAAATGTATCCATTAAATATGTGTCATATTGTGATAGAGATAACATGAATACCTGATTTTTAATACTCACTGTATTAAATAGGGTAACAAAATACATAAAAATTATTATAAAATTATTATAAAGCTGAATGAAATACCAGAATTTATTCAAACTGACTGTGATATGAGTGCTGACATGACAATAGATTCAGAAATGCCCGTGTTCAGTGACAAACGTATCAATATGTTACACTTATGAAAGGTCCTCAGATGCAATGGCACAAAATCAATGAAGTATTCAAATATATTACACTGCTAATGCTATTCAGAATATAATCAATAATAATTAATAATTCTTATTTTTTACTTTTTTCTAATATAATATTTTCTACTAATAAACAGTTTTGAGATTCTGAGTTTAAGACCACTTAATTTTTGAGTTATTTCCCCTTTTTATTCATTTCTAACATATAGCAACAGCAGTGTTATTTAAATACTTAAATTTTCATTAATTTATACTCATGGGGCTTTCATAATAAACTACTGCTCAGTATTTATATTTCTACTTTCTAACCTTAAATAATTTAAACTATTATCATATTTCATTCATTCTTTTCAATATTTTAGTGATTACAGGAACTCATTTCAAAAAATATAAATTTGGATAATTGCATATAAAACTGTTTTTATAATATACAAAAATTTTGTGGTGATATGAATCATCCTCAATTGCTTAACATCTATCTATCTCTTTATATATACCTATCTACCATCTATCATCTATCTATCAACCTATCTATTTTTTAAATATTTATTTATTATGTTATTGAGAGTCTTCATGAATAATGTAAACTGGCATAGAATTCTCTATGTAACCCATTCTGTGAATGGGAGGTCCTCATTCCTGGATACTTCAGGTTCTCAGATTACACAGGATATATCACTTGTTATTTCTTACCTACAGAACATATGACTTTGAAAAATATGTTCTCAAACATCTTCTCAAATAAATGATATTTGTACAACAAACCATGCCTTTATTATGTTTCTTTTAATGTACTAAGTTTATAATTGTTTCCTGGATTATTTTTGAAAATGAGTGTTTTTTGTTTTTCTTCTGCTCACTCAAACACTTTCCCTTTAGTTTTTAGTTCTTAATTACTTCTCATTGTTATTTTTTCCAATGTATTTTTTATTCGATATATCTTTTATTTACATTTCAAATGATTTCCCCTTTTCTAGACCCCCACTCCCCAAAAGTCCCATCAGCCCCCTTCCCTCCCCCTGGTTCCCACCCAACCCTTCCTACTTCCCTGTTCTGGTTTTGCCCTATACTGCTTCACTGAGTCTTTCCAGAACAAGGGGCCACTCCTCCGTTCTTCTTGTACCTCATTTGATGTGTGGATTATACTTTGGGTATTCCAGTTTTCTAGGTTAATATCCACTTATTAGTGAGTGCATACCATTATTGATCTTTTGAGTCTGGGTTACCTCACTTAGTATGATGTTCTCCAGCTCCATCCATTTGCCTAAGAATTTCATGAATTAATTGTTTGCATCCATTCTTCTGTTGAAGGATACCTGGGTTCTTTCCAGCTTCTGGCAATTATAAATAGGGCTGCTATGAACATAGTGGAACATGTATCCTTATTACATGGTGGGCAATCCTCTGGGTATATGCCCAGGAGTGGTACAGCAGGATCTTCTGGAAGTGAGATGCCCAGTTTTCAGAGGAACTGCCAGACTGATTTCCAGAGTGGTTGTACCAATTTGCAACCCTACCAGCAGTGGAGTAGTGTTCCTCTATCTCCACATCCTTGCCAACATCTGCTGTCTCCTGAATTTTTAATCTTAGCCATTCTGACTGGTGTAAGGTGAAATCTCAGGGTTGTTTGATTTGCATTTCCCTAATGACTAATGAAGTTGAGCATTTTTTTATTCGATATAATTTATTTACATGCCTATTTACATGCCTAACAGTAGAGAGAGGGAACTTGGTAGAGCCCATCTCCAGCAGGAAGACAGGTCATTAAGTAAGGGAGGGGATTGCCATGCCACAGTCAAAAACACTGACCCACAATTGTTCCTGTTTGAAAGAACTGCAGGAACAAACATGGATAAGAGCCTGAGGTAAAGGAGATCCAGGGACAGGCCAAAATTGGGATCCAGCTCAAGGGCAGGGCCCAAGGCCTGAAACTATTACTGAGGCTATGGAACTATCATGAAAAAGGACCTATCATCTCTGAACTCCAGAATACCCAACGAGAAGTTGAAAGATTCAGATGCAGATATTTGTACCCAACCAATGTGCAGAAGATGCTGACCCTTGTGGTTGAATTAGGGAAAGGCTGGAAGAAACTGAGGAGGAAGTGTACCCTCTAGGAGGACCAGGAGTCTGAATTAACCTGGATCTCCTAGATCTAGCAAACACTGGACCACCAACCAGGCAGCATATACCAGCTGATGTGAGGCCCCGAACACATGTACAGCAGAGGACTTCTGCATCTGGGTTCAGTCAGAGAAGGTGCACCTAATCCTCAAAAGATTGAAGGCTCCAAGGAGTTTAGAGGTCTGTTTGGGTGGGGGTAGGGGTGGGAATACCCTCATAGAGACAGGGTATGTGGAAGAAATATGAAATATGCAACAGTCAGAGAGTAGACAGGGTAAGGAGGAATAAAATCCAGAGTATAACTAAATACAAAAAAATACAAAAAATAATAAATCTTTAAAGAGAAGTGGAGGATAGAAAGCCATGCCATTTCAGTAAAGCCAATGTGGAAACCTGTCACTTGGAGAACAAGCATATTATAATTAAAAGAGTTAGTATTAACAAAGAAATTTTATTAATGATCCCCTTAACTCCTAAGTACAAACATTCCCAATTTAGTTGTCTAGATCTATGTTAAATTTATCTACATGACACCAACTTCACTGCCATACTGTATTTGCTTTTTGTGACTGTGTCTTATTTGGTTATTAATCTTATTTTCTCATCAGGTCCATCTTCTAAAATTAAAATATTATTTTGACTTTTATGTGCCTTATTTTAATGACAGAAATTTTTAATATTCCATCAATTGTTTAACCTGGGCTTTTGTCTTCACTACTTTTTACTAGACCCATATAATGTTAAATAACTCTGTTCATCCTTTGAACAATAAAAATTTAATTAACTTGTTTATGCTTGCCCATATCTACTATCCTTCCTTTCAATTTGGCAGTGCTTTCTGCACTTCAAGATTAGCCCTACATATTATCTTCTTCAACAGATTTTCCATCTCTGTGCATTTAACAACATAATAGTTTCTAGTTTGTCATCATATCTATTAATTTATAATAGATACCTAATTGTTTCATTAACATATATATTTTTGTTGAACAGGAATGATATTTTTGTACTTTAAGATTCTATATTTTGGTATTTAAAAAGATGACTTAAAATTCATGAGGAGGCAGAATATAGCCTATCCTCTATGCTTTACTGTATGCCTACTGTTGTCCGTGATAAGCTCATGAATAAAGTTTAATTTTAGTGAGAACTCATGAGTATGGGTGTAGCTTCTACCATTCCTAGAAGACATAATTACACAGCCATCTGCCTAATATCTGATTATTTCAATCTTTCCACCCTGACTTGTGCTGTGATTCCCTAAAATTTGTGTGCAAGGACTGTATTGTAGATATGTCTGCTGTCATCAGACTCCACACTGTTTTATTTTGATTTGTTGTAGGTTATTATAATGGTATCCCTCTCTTGCACAAAGATTCATTAATAAGGTATGAAAGCTATACTTATTTATGGGTTCATGGAAAAATAGGTACAATGTAGTTATGGATTATGCTGATTTAGTAAAGTAATGGTTGTAGATTTTCTTCCCCAAGTTCCATGACATCACCAGCCCTAGGTAGTTAGTTTTACTATGCCAGGTGTGATTTCTTTCTTGTTGAGTAAGTCTTAAATCCATTTAGGGTATTTCTGTTTACTGAAAAGGTATGCCTATTATTAGGCATTCTAACAGTTATTGTGCCGTGCTGTTTGGAAATGTTGATAGAGTATTGCCTTTGAGATCTTCATATTCCAAAGATAGTAGACCATGTCTGTAATCACAGAACCAAGGTCATCTTAGGGTGCATAATGACTTCAAGCCAGCTAGATACATGAGACTCTGACTCATTGTTCTTTTTTAAATGTAGCTTTAACAATATTTTGTTTGATAGGAAAAATTAAGGATGCAGAAATAAAAAATAAGAGAGAAGATTACTATAATAATAGTTTAAGAATGTGTAACTTTTTCTTAGAAAATGAGTGAATTATATATATATATATACATATATATATATATAAACAGATTCTAGAAAAAATATATTACTAAAATTATATTAGTTGCACCTTCAATGATATAATCAAAGCATTACTAAAGGCACTGATATGACAAATTCTTATTTTAGAATAGATATGGTATCTGTGACATGAAGCAGTTTTGGATCTAGATTTTAATTGTTTGTAAAATCTTATTAATTAAGCAGTATTAATCAAACAAGGCAAAAGCATATATCTATGGGAGTATGCATCTCTTTTTTATATTTCCAAAGTATTTCAAGAAAACAAATACAAAAAGTGAGTCAAATTAGCCATAATAATTCACAGCAGGACTGGAAACAATCATGATCTATTAATTTTGGATATCCTATGAGATTTGGGGGGGGGGGCTATCTCTTGATTTGGCTTGCATTACTGACAATGTATGAAGATTGGGTTGGCTGGCACACCTGAGGGAGTTGGGTTTCTTTCTGTGCATGAGGTCTGGGCCTAATTTCAAGAATGAAGCTAGAAGCCTAGTCCTGGAAGCTATATTGTCATTCTGCCACACTCTGCTGATGAACATGTTACAGGTCCAATTCAGCTGAAGGGGTGTTGAAATATATCACACTGTCAATAGCAGGAAAGTTATCATAACATGAAAAAATATAAGATGCTTGCTTGAAAGCTGTGTCTCTATTTAGCATTGCACCTTCCAATTTAATGTGTTTATTTACTGCTATTGAATGTGGTAGAAACTAATTGTTTTAGTCCTTTAGGTGAAAACTCTGAATCTTCACAGAATTTTATGTTTACTGTTTTTTTCCTTTTAACAATAATGTCACTAGTACTTCAAAGTCAAGTTCCCAGTTTTCTTATTTCATATTTCATCTTCAATTTTTAGATATCTAGATGACTAATAAATAGTTATGGTCATTTTGCACAGTATTGACCTCATAGCAGAAAATAGATGTTCAACTGAGCATCCTATATTCCCCCTGGCATATATGTCAAATAATGAAATTAAATGATAGCTGAAGACAACAGGTAGTAAGATCTATCCCACAAAATTCTGCTTGTATACATAATTTTTCTCTCTCTTAGCTGTGGGCAGTGTTTAAAATGACCATAGGAGCTACTTCTCCAACATAAAAGACTTCTAATGTTCTGTACATACAATGAAGCAAAGTCAGACGTTATCATTCCTACCATTAAATAAAGTCATACCTACAGAAAAATACAAAATTATTTGAATTGATACAATTATGTCAAAACTCAGTATTCAATGACCACTCTAACTGTATGGACTTTCATTCTCTTTAAATTGCTGTAATGTAACATAATGTAATCTAATGTAAAGTATATGTTAACTAAATATTCTGTCCAAATATTCTTGTCATATCTGTTGGTATGTATTCATGTATAAATTAACACAGCATGAACAACAAAGGTAAAATGAACAGCACAAACCACAAAATATTAGGAGTATATTTCAAACTCTAAAATGTCCAGGAGTTGTTTTCTTAATATCTCAATTCAAAACAAAACTCCCTGAAGCGATATCAAAAAGTTCAGGTTTCTTATAGTCATCTTATTTAATCGAAGTCAGATTTGACTCATACAATGAGATAATTCAAATGTCTTAGAATTCAGATTAGACAGTATGATAATTTGTCTTTGGCAATCACTTGATATTCTGAGACCATTGTGAGTTTTTTTGTTTGTTTCTTTGCTTTTGTTTTTTTTTTTTTTTCTTACAGGTCTTTTGTTTATATATCATGATGTCCAATTTGGGGATTTGTTTGTTTGTTTATTGCATGGTGTTTTATTTCTTGTATTTTTTATATTTTGTTTTATTGTATTTTGGTGTATTTGTTTATTTGTTTTTAATTTGCCTCTTTGTTTTCTAAAATGTGAGAAAAAGAAAGATGTTCTGGAGTGGGGTATATGGGCAGATGGGAAGAATCTGAGAAGAGATGGAGGTAGTAAAATCAGAATACATTGTATACCAAAATAGAGTAATGCAGCTCAAAACAGCTTTAGTCTAATCATGTCAAAAATTATATACTAATTTTAAAAAGAAAAAATTCTACTTCTTTCAAGCTGGATCTATTAGGATTTTATGTTCCAAGATTTCCTAATGATGTACTAATTGAAAAAGTTTTTAACACCTTATAATATTTATTTGTGCAATTTTATGATATTTAAAGTACTTTAGTAGTTTAATTTAATATTTTATCTAAACTCAAATAATTATAGATAAAATGTTATATATTATTGATGATAATTTTATGAATACCATGATGAATCATGATTATATAATTTATATATAACATATTATACTTATAAAATAGTAAATCCTATATAGCCCACACATATATCATACTTATTAAAAGTAATTCAACATTAAAAAGATAGCTAGTTCAATATCTCTAGATATTATAATAAATTTAGGCTTCAAAATTTCTCTCTTATTAAAATATGATTGTGTGATGTATTTTATTGTAGTTACCCTTAATCATCTCTATAAATATTTTTTAGATTTATACAAACTCTCATAGTAATGCTAATATTATTTTATTGCAAAAACTAAGTCTTTTTCTCTGACAAAAATTTTATTAATTCAATTTATATAGATTTATATTCATAAAATAACTTGATAATAAATATATTCATCATTTTATTGTCTGTTGCATACCCTAGAAAGCTTTAAAAAACAGAAATGCCATGTTTTGCACCTCATAATGCAGTTGTTGAGAATACAGACTTGGGTCCTTGATTAATGTCTTAAGTATTAAGTTACTTTTGCTTGGATTGATTTGAAAGTTCTATTAGATGTTTCTAAATTCCTTAATAAATCCAATCAAGACTGATTTAGATAGATTGAGAAAAGAAATGCAATTACAACCAGTGTTGCAAAAGAAATGATAATTCTAAAATGTTGAGACATTTGCATTTTATTATGATTAGTTTCCTCCTCTACAGTTTTCCTATTCAGTAACTATTTAAAGGGTTAATACATTTAAGTTTTCTGTTTCAATTTAAAGGGGTTCGATAGTCTGTAATGATTTATAACTTCAACTTCTGCTGCACTTGCTCACAGGAAGATAACTAATAATTTGGACTAATATTTCTAAAACTACACACACACACACAGACACACACACACACACACACACACACACACACGAATAGTGTATATTTGAGGCATAATATGTCAGAGTAATGCATTTATTCAAGGATTATTTCTTTATTTTGTTTTTTTTTTTAGTTTAACTAAATGTAAATTCTTTACCATGTAGCTTATTAGCATGACTTAGACTATTTAAGCAAAAATAAAATGATCACAGAAGAGATAATATTCCCTGGCACTTCTTGCTATTCTCGACCATAAACATGTCAGCAACAAAAATAAATTCTGAGGATTTACTGATAGCACTGTGCAGGAATATGATAGTTTGAATGTGAATATTTCCCAAAGCCCATATATTTGAACACTTAATTACTTTTACAGTAGTGTTATTTGAAAAGGATTAGGAGGATTAGGATGTATGGCATTGCAGGAGTACCTGTTTGCTTGTTGGTGCTACTGTGCTAATTGGACTGGTCTTTGAAGTTTTTGAAGTCCACACCAAGCACAGTAACTTTCTCTCTCCCTACCTAATGATCAGGATGTAGCTATTCCTCCACTATCTGTTTGTATACTGCCATACTCTCCCAGCCATGATGATAACGGACCATAAACAAAGTCCTAAAGGAAGAGAGGAGAAGAGAAGAGGAGAGGAAAGGAGAGGAGAGGAGAGGAGAAGAAAAGGGAGGGGAGGAGAGGGGAGGGGAAGGGAGGGAAGGGGAGAGAAGGGGAGGGGAAGGGAGGGGAGGGGAGGAGAGGGGAAGGAAGGGAAGGGAGGGGAGGGGAAGGGAAGGGAAGAGAGGTGAGGGGAGGGGAGGGAAGGGAAGAGAGGTGAGGGGAGGGGAGGGAAGGGAAGGGAGGGGAGAGGAGGAAAGGGAGGGGAGGGGAGGGAAGGGAGGAGAGGGGGAGGGAAGGGAGGGGAAGGGAAGGGAGGGGAGGGAGGGAATAGAGAAGAGAAGAGAAAAAAAAGACAGAAGTTGGTACCAAGAGAAGGGTAATGCTGTGACAAACCTGACCACATTGATAATGAAATATGGTTTAGGGAATTTTGGCCTAGAAAAGATGTATACTATAAATCGAGGTTAATGATCAATTCTACTAAGGGCTCTGAAGACAAGGATAAGAGTTGTCAAGAAGTTTAAGAAGTTTTAGAGGTTTAAGAGGGCAAAGACCTTTATGAACGGGTCTAGAAACAATTCTTTTGATATTTTGATATTTTGACAAAGAATGTGGCAGATTTTTACCTTATCCTAAAAATTCTTCCTGAGAGTAATTTGATGGGTTTTGGATTGATTGCATTGGCAGAGATTTCAAAGATAGCAAGCATAGCATTGATTGTGTCCTGTGGTTATTAGTAAAAACTCGTAGGTGGATATATAAAAAATTGGACAAAGAGAAATCTAAAATATATAGTGTGAGAAGGAAAAGGGCAACAGTTTTCCCTTCCTCTTCTCATCCTAGTCCTACCCTTTGCAGTCCCCTCCCCCTACCTACCCATCTTTTCCATATCCTAAGAGAAGTGAAGATATCCAATGGGTGTCAACCAGCCCAGGCATATCAAAGTGCAATAAGACAGGTTCATCTATTGAGGCTAGACAAGGCAGTCTAGTTAGGGCAATTACATCCAAATACAGGAAACAGAGTCAGAGACAGCCCCTTCCCCTACAGTTAGGGGGACTCTGCATGAAGACCTAGCTGCAAGGCTTTTACATACAATGAGCCTAGTTCCATTCCAGGCATGCGTTATGGTTGGCAGTTGAGTATCTATGAGCCACTATAGACTCAGGTTAGTTGATTTTTGTAAGTTTTCTTGTGGTATACTTAATCACTCTGGCTTCCTTAATTCTTCATCCACAGGATGAAACTTCATCCACAAGCTCCACTTGATGGTTGGCTGTGGATCTCTGCATCAGTTTCCAACAGTTGATGGGTGAAGCCTCTTTGAGGACAGTTATGATAGACTCCTACTGCAAATATATTTAAATATTAATAGTCTCAGGGGTGGGATCCATCTCATGGCATGTGTTAGTCAGTAGTTGCTTTGTTCCTCAAACTCCGTGCCATGTCTTAGCACTGCATATCTTGTAGGCAGAACAAATTGTGCATCTAAGGTTTTCTGGCTGGTTGGTGTTCTAATCACTCTTAAGTCTTATCTGATAACTGGGGATGACAAGTTCAGGTTCCTTGTCTCTGATTGCTAGGAGTATTAGAGAGGGTCACCCTCATATAATTATGAGAGTTTCCATTGTTCTACAATTCTAGCTAATCACTGAGATGCCCACATCTAGCTGTCTTTCCTCCTACAATTCTCTCCCTCTGTATTGCCTACACTTCATTACTCCTGTTCCCATCCAACCCCTCCTGATCCAGTATGTTCTCTTCATTGACCCCTGAAGTCTAATCTATTTCTTTTCTCAGTGAGATTCAAGTGTACCCCCTTGGGCCCACCTTAAAATAGAAACAGAAAGAATACTGCCAAATTCATTTTATTAAGCCACAGACATACAAATACATAAACCACAAAAAACTCAACCAAGAAAGAGAATTTCATACAAGTCTCCCTTATGAAATTTCATGAAAAATAGTGAAACTAAATACATAAACATATCAAAACACATCTGTTATCATTAAGTCACTATCATTTCAGAGATAACAGCAATAGTTCAGTGTAAGAAAATCGGTCAATGTAATCTACCATACAAACAAACTAAAAGAGAGAATCTATATGTTCATCTCATAGAGAAAATCCTTTGACAAAATTTAACCCACCTTCATTAAAATTATCTTGGAGAGTTCAGGGATACAGTGTACACATCTAAGCACAATAAAGGCAACATGTAGAAACCCTATAGCCAACATCAAATTAAATGGAATTACACTTGAAGCAATTCCAGTAAAATCAAGGGCATGAAAAGACTATTCTCTTTGAACACTTAAAGTTTTAGCTAGAACAGTAAGAGAAGTAATCTCTCTCTCTCTCTCTCTCTCTCTCTCTCTCTCTCTCTCTCTCTCTCTCTCTCTCTCTCTTTCTCTCTCTCTCTCTCATGTATATATATAAGGAAGAAGTCAAATATACCACAGTGACCAAAAAATTCTACCAAACAATACCTACAGCTGATAAATACCTTCACCAAAGTGGCTGGATAAAATATAACTCAAAAAAATCAGTAGTCCTTCTATAAACAAATAATAAAAGGGTTGAGGGCCACACAGTGGTGGTGCACACCTGTAATCCCAGCACTCTGGGAGGCAGAGGCAAGCGGATTTCTGAGTTCAAGACCAGCCTGGTCTTCAGAGTGAGTTCCAGGACAGCCAGGGTTGTACTGAGAATCCCTGTCTCGAAAAAACCAAAATCCAAAAGTCCAAAAGGGGGTTGAGGATGAAATTAGGAAAACAAAACCCTTCACAATATCTGCAAATGATATATCTTGCTGTAACTCTACTCAGGCAAGTGAAAGAACTGCATGAGAAGAACCTCAAATCTTGAAGGAGGCAATGGAAGAAGATATCAGTAAACAGAAATTTCTCTTATGATCTTGGATTCTTAAGATTAACAAACTAAAAAGGGGCACCCTACCAAAAGCAATCAACAGATTTTACAATATTCTCCTCAAAATTCTTTTGTTCCATATTATTTACAATTTAATAAATGGTAGCTGGTGAAATCAATGATTAGGCTAAATACTTATAATTTCTAATGATTTCAGAGGATGACACTAAAGGAAATGACCACTTTCTGCTCGATAGCTGGACATAATTAAAGTTCATTTAAAGGTATTTTCTTTTTTTTTTTACTCTTTTTTCTTTATTGATATATTTTTATTTATATTTCAAATGATTTCCCCTTTTCTGGGTCCCCACAGCCCGCAAGTCCCATAAGCCCTCTTCCCTCCCCCTGTTCTTCCATCTACCCCTTCCCACTTCCTTGTTCTGGTATTCCCCTATACTGTTGCACTGAGTCTTTCCAGAACCAGGGGCCACTCCTCCATTCTTTTTGGACCTCATTAAATATGGGGATTATATCTTGGGTATTCAAAGTTGCTAGGCTAACATCCACTTATCAGTGAGTGCATACCATGATTGATCTTTGAGACTGTGTTACCCCACTTAGTATGATGTTCTCCAGCTCTATCCATTTGCCTAAGAATTTCACAAATTCATTGTTTCTAATGGGTGAATAGTACTCCATTGTATAAACATACCACATTTTTTGTATCCATTCCTGTGTTGAGGGACACCTGGGTTCTTTCCAGCTTCTGGCTACTAGTAGGGCTGCTATGAAAATAGTGAAGCATGTGTCCTTATTGCATGCTGAAGAATCCTCTGGGTATATGCCCAGGAGTGGTATAGCAGGGTCCTCAGGAAGTGTCATGCCCAGTTTTCTGAGGAATTGCCAGACTGATTTCCAAAGTGGTTGCACCATCTTGCAATCCCACCAGCAGTGGAGGAGTGTTTCTCTTTCCCCACATCCTTGCCAATACCTGCTGTCTCCTGATTTTTTGACCTTAGCCATTCTGACTGGTGTGAGGTGAAATCTCAGGGTTGTTTTGATTTGCATTTCCCTAATGATTAATGATGTTGAACATTTCTTAAGGTGTTTCTCAGCCCTCTGAAGTTCTTCATGTGAAAATTTTTTGTTTAGCTCTGTACCCCACTTTTTAATGTGGTTATTTGGTTCTCCGGGCTCTATCTTCTTGAGTTCTTTGTATATATACACTGTCAAAAGGACAAAACGTCAACCAACAGATTGGGAAAGGATCTTCACCAACCCTAAAGGTATTTTCTATTTGTGCTGTTTCTACACATTCGTGGTCCATGAAGAGAGTTGTCATATTCAATCTGTTCTCAATGAAATGTTCAAATGTGGCTTAGTTGATTTGGAATCATTTTATTTATTTATTTATTTATTTATTTATTTATTTATTTATTTACTTTTTTATTGGATATTTTATTTATTTACATTTCAAAGATTATTCCCTTTTCCAAATTCTCTCCCCTGAAAACCCCTATGCCATCTCCCCTCCTCCTCATTCTTTGAGGGTGTGCCCCCAGCAACCCAGTCACCCACCAACTCCCACCTCACACCCACATATTCCCCTACACTGGGGCATCTAGCCTTCACAGGACCAAGGGCCTCTTTTCCCATTGGTGCCTGACAAGTCCATCCTCTGCTTTATATACAGTTGGAGCCATGTGTACTTCTTGGTTGGTGGTTTAGACCCAGGGAGTTATGGTTAGTTCATATTGTATTTATTCCTATGGGGTTGCAAACCTCTTCGGCTCCTTCAGTCCTTTTTCTAATTCCTCCATTGGGGACCTATGATCAGTTCAATGGTAGGCTGCCAGCATCCACCTCAGTATATGTCAGCAGAGCCTCTCAGGAGACAGCTATATCAGGCTCCTGTACACATGTACTTCTTGCTATCCACAATAGTGTCTGCATTTAGTGACTATATATGAAATGGATCCTCAGGTGGCATTGTCTTTGGATGGCATTTACTTCAGTCTCTGCCCTATATTTTGCCTCCATATTTGCTCCCATGAGTATTTTGTTATACCTTCTAAGAAGGATCAAAGTAAGAAAAAAATTATGGGAAACAATGAAAGCAGTGCTAAGAGGAAAACTCATAGTTCTAAGTGCCTAGAAAAAGAAACTGGAAAACATTT
Source organism: Apodemus sylvaticus (assembly GCF_947179515.1). Taxonomy (NCBI): domain Eukaryota; kingdom Metazoa; phylum Chordata; class Mammalia; order Rodentia; family Muridae; genus Apodemus; species Apodemus sylvaticus. Next base: position 59,945,572 of record NC_067477.1, read on the forward strand.
CATCCTAAAACAAAACACTACATCTTCTTAGCACCTCATGGTTTCTTCTCCAAAACTGACCATATAACAGGTCACAAAACAAATACAAGAAGATTGAAATAATCCCATGCATCCTATCAGATCACCATGGAATAAGACTGCTTTTCGATAACAACAAAAGCAATGGAATGGCCACATACAAACTAAACAATGCTCTACTTAATGATAACTTAAAGGAAGGAAGGAAGGAAGGAAGGAAGGAAGGAAGGAACGAAGGAAGGAAGGAAGGAAAGAAAGAAAGAAAGAAAGAAAGAAAGAAAGAAAGAAAGAAAGAAAGAAAGAAAGAAAGAAAGAAAGAAAGAAAGAAAGGAAGGAAGGAAGGAAGGAAAAGAAAGAAAGAGAGAGAAAGAAAAGAATGAAAGATATTAAAGACTTTCATTGCTTCCCATAAGTTTATTCTTTCTTTCATCCTTTACCAAGTTATTATTGAGTAGAACATTGTTCAGTTTCCTGTATGCAGCAAAATTCTGGGTCCTGTTCATGTTTTCAGTCTGTTAATCTATGTTTTTTTGGGGGAGGGGAATTGTGTCCTTTGATGTTAAGAGATATTAAGGAATTGTTGCTTCCTGTTATTTTTGTTGTTATAGGTAAAATTATGTTTGTGTGGGATTGTTGGAAGATTTCTTTCTTGCTTTTGCTAGGGTCTAGTTTCCCTCCTTGTGGTAGTGTTTTTCATCTATTATCCTTTGTAGGGCTGTATTTGTGGAAAGATATTATGGAAATAATGAAGATATATAAATTATGGAAATAATAAAGGTATATGTGGAAAGTACATTTGGTTATGTCATGGATATCTTGGTTTTTCCATCTTTGGTAATTGAGAGTTTTGATGGATGTAGTAGTCTTGGCTGGCATTTGTGTTCTCTTAGGGTCTATGTGACATCTGTCAAGGATCTTCTGGCTTCAATAGTCTCTGGTGGGAAATCTGGTGTAATTCTGATGGGGCTTTGCCTTTGTATGCTACTTGAATTTTTCTTTTACTGCTTTTAATATTCTTTCTTTGTTTGCAATTTGGTGTTTTGACTAATATGTGATGGGAGGTATTTCTTTTCTGGTCTAGTCTATTTGGAGTTCTGCAGGCTTCTCATATGTTAAGTCTCTGGTGCATTATAGCCTGACACTATCATTGATGCTATGTTGTGCCTGGAGACAGGTTATCCTCTGAGAGGCTCTACCAGCAACTGCCTGAGACAATTGCAGATACTTTCAGCCAACCGTGGAACTGAGATAAGGGACCTCTATGGAAGAATTACAGAAAGAATTGAAGGAGCTGAAGGGGACTGACATACCATAGGAAGAACAAAAGTATCAACTAATCTGAAACCCTCAGTGTTTCTAGTGACTAAGGCACCAACCAGAGAGCATACATAGGCTGGTTAACGTCACTGGCACAGATATAGTAGAGGACTGCCTTGTCTGGCCTCAGTGGGAAAGGATGAGCTTAATCCTATAGCAATCTGAAGCCTCAGGGAATGAAGACATTGGGAGGGCTAAGGTTGAAGTGGGTGGCTTGATTGGTGGAGCACCCTCTCAGAAGCAAACGGGAGGCACAGAATTGTAAGGAACACAGGATGTAGGAACTGGGTGATAACCTTTGGAATGTAAATAAGTAAAATAATTTAAACAAAAAGAAAATGAAAAAATAATGTGCACATCTTCAGAGAGAAATTTTTTTCTTGGCTTTTATAGTGTTCATGTAAATTTTCTTTCTCAGGTAAGCAGAAAGAAAAGTCACAGCTTCTACTCATTAGTTGACACACCAGTCAAAAACTAAATCAGTAAACTATAAAAACAATATCTAAATTATACTCAGAGATCCAGAAGTAATCACACTTGTGAAGGTGCCATGAATTTATTGAGAAATTAGCAGTTTTAACTAGACGGAAGGTAATAGCCTGGTAGCTTTGCAGTCCAATTAAAAGATTAAAGCTGAGTTGAAAATATAAACAAATCACTATAGGGAAAATAAAATCCACAGAATTATTTCAGTCAAATTACTAAACAAAATAACAACCACCTCTGGAGGACAAGAGTTTGAGAGTAGCATATGTAGTGTTAAAGTTTGACAAAGAATTATAAAACATGGAAAAATAAAAACAGGAAATGGTACACAGGAAATGTAAAATGGGTGCAACAAAACTTGCCCCTTAAGTAACCTGTATGGTAGTTTTAATAGATCTGCTGACAGTAAAAAGAATCAAAGAATTCTTAAATAGTTAACTAGTATAAAACAGAAAGGACATGCTATAAAATTAAAGAAAAGAAAACAATGAATCAAAGACACAAAGGAACTGAAATCCTGAATAAAACAGAGAGAAAAGTTTCAACATAAGTGCACCTATTAAAAACCAAGCTATGTCACAGTTAATGGCAGTTAATAACTAGCAATACAATAAAGAACAATTCAGCAAGATTGATTCTTGGTGTTTCTATCCTTCATTGTACTAGAAGACATAGTCAAGCCAATTAGATTCAGTTTTAGAGATTATCATTCAGATTCAACTCATGGCTTCCTACTGAATCTTCTTCTAGACCAGGAAAGACTATGTATACGATCTAACTTCATGAAATAGAGTCAATATTAAGAAGAAAAGTGTGGCTCTATAAAAGTATTTCTTTTTAGTTTCTATGTTTTGGTGTTTTTGTCTTCATATAAGACTTTGCACCACACACATACAGTGCCATTTCTAGAAAGAAGAGAGTGTAGACTTCCCTAGCACTGAAGTAACAAACATATGTGAACAACAAGGAGTGTGCTGGAAATTGAACCCAGTAGTCTCCAACATGTTTTCTTAACTCTCGCTATCTCTCCTTCTCCAGCCTGTCTTCCAAATCAAGGGGTTATGTTTTTCCTACAGCAATATGACATTTTGAACAGCATAATTACTTCAAGAAATATGTGTCACCTTTATTCCAAATCTTCTTTGGTAAGCAATATAAATTCATGGAAAAAGACAACACAAGAAAAAGAAGCTATTTATGCTGATATTTCTGGAGCACAAATTTTCTGTCCTTTTAAATAGCACTACATTCCCAGGCACCTAGTAGCTTTCTTGTCATCATGTTAATGAAACAAAATCACATAACAAAATAGAATAAATTACGATAATAGCTAATAGCATCAGAGTTAGCATTGAACATGGGGTCCAGGCAATAAAGTGCATCTGGTCATGATTTTATATTACCTAGACACTGACCTTAGAAAATGTAGCTGAAATGATGTCTTTGTTTATAGACTAGTCATAACTTCCCTTGGAAGAATTTGTAAGTGTGGATTTCCAGATAATTGCTCCAAGAGACTACTAGTTTCATTACACAATTGAGAAGTCTATGACTTTAACTATAAAGATACCTTTGTGAATTTTGCTTCTTAGTTTTATATTTATACAAAGAATAGTTGTTTCAGGAATCTGGTTCCTTGCTAAGGGTTATTTATGGACAAATTATGCGTTTTCTGTTCCCAATTAGCATTACGCATCTTAAAGTATTAGAAGATAAAACTCAACTTCTTGGTTTATACGCTATGACAAATGTACCCTTGCATTTTAAAATGTGTGTGCATAGTTTCTGGAAACTCTTTTAATTCTTCCATTATTAGAGATGAGTGCCTTTGTAACTGTTCTCAGGAAAAGTAAAGAATACCTGTGCCTGATCTGAATCATGAGAAGGTTGTATTTCCCCCATGAAGAATAGAAAAATCACAGTGGAATTATCTTACCATGATCAGTCTTGATGATTCAGATAAATCGTTGCACTGAATAATCCCAGCATGGCAAAGTCACCCAGCATACTTATTTTGTTACTAATTTTCACATTTATATAAAAGGCATTTGCTGTTTTGTGACAGTTATAAGTTTTAAGAGGTATACTCACATTCTAAAATATAAATTTTATTTATTTTAAGTACTTATTAGATATTAAAGAATTGTAGACAATGTGTTTTGATCACATATTTTCCATTTCAATATTTCTAGAACCACTTTATTATCTCACCCACCAAATTTATTTCCTGAACATTTAATTAAACAAACCATGACTAATATCTGATGCCTAAATATTACTCTCCATGAAGTATAGTCCACTTACCAGAAGAAGAACTCTTAGAGAAAACTGGCCCCTTTTCCTCCTATAAACAAGCAATTAACAATAGCTTCAAGACTAGAGGTTGGATTTTATGCCAACACATCTCCTTCCTGAGACATGCTCTGACTTTCTTTCATATAAGTCTTTTACATACTCTCATAAAGACTGAATTCTTTTGTACAGAGGCTCTGCAGTACCCAGAAGACCCTGTTTCCCTCTAAAAATCTACTGCATTTGTCTTTTATACATTTTGCCCAATCTTTGACAATTACCAATGAGCCTTAGGAGTAGGGATTATGAGGCAGATATTCCATCTAGGACTAAGTGTTCTGTACTCTCTTATTCTTTCTATCTCAACCACCTGTGAGACTCTGTGTTAATCTCCATTTGTTGAAAATAGATTTTCAGATGACAATTTAAAGGTACATTGATTTATGGATATAAGTCATTATAAATCAGTTTATAGTGTGATATATATGAGTTCTTGTATTACAAAGAGAGTCTTTTGTCCAGTGAAAAAGTGATATGTTAATCTCACTGGGCATGTCTTGCCAGGCCAGACATTGTTGTAGTTCATAAGGTTCAGAGTTGGAAATTATTTGTGATTTCTTTTATCATAACCACCTTAAAACTCTATGAAGCCTAGATAGTAGCGATAAAACTTCCAGGTCAATAGCAGCCTGATTTCATCACATTCTGTTACTCAAATAAGACTCTTCAGCAATAGGGTCCTATCATAAAGTACTAAAGGATAAACCAACGACAATGTCAAAATTCTGTAAAGTATTGGAGTCTATGGAATTTCACTATCCAACTCCAGTTTTTATTCATTAACCACTGATCTAGTAGTAGCATCATTTCTTATTACAGGGCAACAGCATTTAAGCTCTCTTTATGTATGTTCACAAATATATTTCTGGAAGTTTATATGATAGTAAGTTTCTATTTGACATTTTTGAAAGTTCTTTAGTGTTACTTCCCATACTCCCTTATGTACTCTGCATTTCTATCTACACTCACCTCATTTTAACCCTTCTAGCTCCATAATTCTCTTTTAATGCTTTAATATAAAATAGCTACCCTTTGTATTTTAGTATTTATTTTCCATTCCTTGAAATTCCTATTCATGGGCTCTTACTAGTTTTTATAGATGTTCTATATATATAACAAAGATATGCAAAGATTCAAAACTAAAATCTAAGTCAAAGAAAACAGGCAACACTTGTCTTTTTGGGTCTGAATCACCTCACTCAGAAGAATTCTTTCCTGCCCTTTCATTTACTTGAAAGTTTTATTTTCTGATAAGCTAGGTAATATTCTACTGTACAAATTAACCATTTTATTCTTTGTCCTTTTACTGTCTGTCATATTTCTGGACAGTTTCAGTTTCCAGTCTATTGCAACTAAAATACCTGTAAATATGAATTTGTATGGATGATCTTTAGAATAGGATATGGAAAATTTTTAGTATATAATAAAAAGGTATATACCTAAAAAGTTAAAAAAAATATTAGTGATAATTAGAAATTCAGTTCCTATATTTGCAAGGGCATTCCAAAATTTAACATTTTATAAAGTTCCCTAAATATTCAAACATTACTAACATTTTAAACAAAATAGCTAAAATTTACAAATTTTCCTGTCAAGATGCAAATTTTTTCTCTTAAAATTTCTATATTTAATATCAAGTAATTATTTGGAATACCCTTATGATAATTTATGTTGATTTTTCGACTTGATGGAATTAAAATGTGAATAGGAAATTACTAAAGCTCATTTCTGTGTATGAGAGAAAAACAAACAGAGACAGATACAAAAAGAAACAGGTGGCCATAAGAAGTTATATATATATATATATATATATATATATATATATATATATATATACATATACATATACATATATATATATACGTATATATATATATGTAGATATAGATATATAAAGACAGACACAGAGACAAACACACACAGAGAGACAGAGAGAGAAAGAGGCAGAGAGAGAGATAAGGGGAGATGAGGTGAACTGAGATGAAGTGAGATATTCTGGTAAACTTAACTTGTAGCTGCCTGAGGCTACATTCAAATAGATTCCCAGGTTCCCTGGAAGGAAAACTGGGGATAGGAACAAGGTGATTGAAGAAACATGGAGTCAAGACAAGATTTCCTGTTCAAGACTCAAAGCTTAATGGAGGTCTCCAAATATATATAGGAGGGGCAAGACCCTTCTCCCAAATTCCAGGGTGTGTTCCATGAACTAGTCTGGCTGTTCACTGGGCATTGGGTCCACTGCTCAGGCAGTTGGGTGGGTTACCTGCTTAATTCAGGAATTTGTAGACCTGGAGGAACAATGAACTCCACCTTGGTCAATGTCAAGTTGTGCCAGGTGGCATAGCACTCCAAGACTCTCTACATTATCTAATGCATTTTGAGTGGATAAGAAGTACATCACATGATGGAAGTCTGAATGAAATCCAAAAGGAAGAAAGAAGTGCCTGGTAACACAGACTCCTTGTTCTACCTGCTTCCTGGACACTGTGGGCAGTGTCCTCCATAGTCTTCTGTCACCATGGTATTCTATTTCCCCTCAGACAGAAAGTATGATGGTAACCCAAGCAGGTAGTGAAACCACTGAATTTTGATGGCATAATTCAGACTGTTGTTCACTTACTCAGATAATATTATTTTAGTTCTTTACTTACATAATTCCACAAAATAAAATCTGGACACACTATTGTTCTTGCTATTACATCAATAATATTTTTCATAACAATAGCAACTGTCAATACTTATTGTTTACCCAAAGAACAAAATATGTAAATGTTAGCTATGTTAAAAATTCCATAAATAATAATAACATTCTAATATACCTCACTAGATATTTTTGTCATGAATTAAATTAGAGCTTAAAGTCTCAGAAATTCAATGATTGTAGGTTGAATTTATTTTGACCCATTTTATTTATACAGCAAACATAAACAGAACGTGGTTGATAATATGGTGTGAATATGTGTGAATAAGTGAATACATAACAATACAGACCTGAACATTTCCTCATTTCTGTAGATACTATTATAGATGTAAAAATATTCTGGGATATCTATTATTCTATTAATAAGCAGTGCAAACTGTAAAAACTTTCCAAAGTATATAAAGTTTTTACATGGATAGATGAGCTTTAATGAGCTTTAATTAGATGTACTAATCATGGTTCTCCACAGAAACAAAGTTCATAGGAAGTGAATATACATAAATATTCACACATAAACACACAGACACATACACACAGGCACATGCAACAAATACTATGAGAGAGAAAGAAATTATTGTCATAATTAGGGAGACTAATACATCTCAACATTTATAATTTTTAGATTCATAATAGATGATAATCAGTAGTATATAAGGCAGTCCACTTAGACAGACTTGAGAACACATTATTGTAAATTTCAGTACTCAAAGTCTCAAGAATCAAGTGGTGGCAGGAGGATCAATGGAATAGAATTGAATACCCAGAAATGAACCCAAACACCTATGGTCACTTGATCTTTGACAAAGGACCTAAAACCATCCAGTGGAAAAAAGACAGCATTTTCAACAAATGATGCTGGGTCAACTGGCAGTCAACATGTAGAAGGATGTAAATTGATCTATTCTTATCTTCCTGTACAAAACTCAAGTCCAAGTAGATAAACAACCTCCACATAAAACCAGATACACTGAATCTAATAGAAGAGAAAGTGGGGAAGAATCTGGAGCACATGGACACAGAGGAAAATTTCCTGAATAGAACACCAATCGCTTATGCTCTAAGATCAAGAATTGACAAATGGGACCTCATAAAATTGCAAAGCTTCTGTAAGGCAAAGGGCACTGTCAATAGGACTACCAACAGATTGGGACAAAATCTTTACCAATCCTACATTCAGTAGAGGGCTAATCTCCAATATATACAAAGAACTCAAAAAGTTAGACATAGAGAACCAAATAACCCTATGAAAAATGAGGTACAGAGCTAAACAAAGAATTTTCAATTGAATGGCTGAGAAGCACCTAAAGAAATGTTCAACATTCTTAATCATCAGGAAAATGCCCATCAAAATAACCCTGAGATTCTACCTCATACCAGTCAGACTGGCCAAGATTAAAATCTCAGGTGACAGCAAATGCTGGAGAGAATATGGAGAAAGAGGAACACTCCTACATTGCTTGTGGGATTGCAAGCTGGTACAACCACTCTGGAGATCAGTTTGGTGGTTCCTCAGAAAATAGGATATAGCACTACCTGAAGACCCAGCTATACCACTCCTGGGCATATACTCAGAAGATGCTACAACATGTTATAAGGACACATGCTCCACTCTATTCATAGCCGTCTTATTTATAATAGTCAGAAGCTGGAAAGAACCCAGATGTCACTCAATGGAGAAATGGATACAGAAAATGTGGTACATTCACACAATGGAGTACTACTCAGCTATTAAAAACAATGAATTCATGAAAGTCTTATGCAAATTGATGGAGGTAGAAAATATCATCCTGAGTGACATAACACAAGCACAAACTAGCACACATAGTATGCACTCACTGATAAGTGGATACTAGCCGAAAACCTCGGAACGCCCAAGATGAACCTCACAGACCACATGAAGCTCAAGAAGAAGAAAGAACAAAGTATGGATACTTTGATTCTTATTGGAAAGTGGATCAAACTACTAATGACTTACAACCAAACAATAGAATGAACATAGGGTCCAAAGCTGTAATGGAGCAGCTAGAGAAAGAACCCAGGGACCTGAAGAGGTTTGCAGCCCTGCAGGAGGAACAATAATATGTGCCAATCAATAACCACTGAGCTCCCAAGGATTAAAGCACCAACCAAAGAGTACACATGGAGGGACCCATGGCTCCAGCTACATATGGAGCAGAAGATGGCCTGGTCAGACATCAGTGAGAGGAGAGACCATTGGTGCTGTGAAGGCTTGATTCCCCAGAATAGGGGAATGCAAGTCAGGAAATTGGGGTGAGGTTGATCTTGGGGAGGGGGGATGGGATAGGAGATTTTTGGAGGGGTAACTTGGAAAGGGAATACCATTTAAAATGTAAATAAAGCAAATATCTAATAAAAAATAAAATAAAATAAAAAGAATCAAGTGCTCAGTTATATGAGAAGATGGGTTGATTCAAAGTCTGGGAAGTCACCATAAATCTACAGAGCTTTACAGAATACCAATAGGTCATGCAGTTCCTATAATATTAAAGGACATTTCTCTTCCTGCTCTGTCAAATGATACAAAAAGCTCTTCTAGAACCAACCTTCTGGCTACACTCCATATAACATTATTCTATATAAATGTAGAAAATTTGCCTCACAATTTTAGAGTAACAGAATGGCATGGCAGAAGTTTAGGTATTTAAAATATGGAACTCTAATATATAGAAATAGAAAATAAATGCTTATAATGATGATGCCTTCAACTTTGCTAAATTTGGCTTCAATTCTGTTTTAATTTATTTTTTGAGATTTCCATAAATATTTCATATATTTTATAGTTTCTACTTAAATCTTACCCTCTGCAACTCCTGTGATCCTGAGTCTCTCTCAAACTAATGATCAATTATATATATATATATATATATATATATATATATACATGCATATACATATGTATACATATATGTATTCATATATAAGTACACATGTATGTGTATTTGCATATGTATACATATAGAGGCATATACTGTACTGAATCCATTTACATAGGAGTGAATGTTACACTTATATACATTTTCTGTAAGTCGATTACATGGGATTGGATATTCTATCAGAGCTCATTCAAGGAGAAACTAAATATCTTAGTATTTACTGATTTTTGTAGCTCTTCATCTTTTGATAGCATCTTTTTTTTTTAATTTCCACCACCCATGTCAGCAGACAACTTATGTTTTTTATTTATGTTTATTTAGGCAGACAACTGCTTAGTTTCCATGAATGCAATTTTCTTGTCATCTCTAGTACTTACAATCTTTGTGCTCGCTCCTTTAATAATTTTCCCTTAATCTTAGGTATAAAGTTATATAAAAGATGAGTCACTTGGGCTTACACACGTCATGGTCACATATTTTCTAAATGTTGACCAAATGTGCATCTGTGGGGACACCAATATAACCACAAAACATTTGACCAAAAATGTATCCTGGCTATTTAAAAAATGCACTAATGGGAGATGGAGCAGAGACTGGGGGAATGGCCAAGGAACAACTGGCCCAATAGAGACCATCCCATGGAAACACCAATTCCTTACACTATTCCTGTTACTTACTCTACTATGCTCTAACACAGGAGCCTAGTATGCCTTTCTTCTGAGAGGCTCACCCAGAAGCTGACTCAGACTGATGCAGAGACACACAGTAAATGGAGATTTGTGACTCTTATAGAGAATAGGGAGAACAATTGTGGCTCATAAGTAGATAGGATCTCAACAGGAAAACCAACAGAATCCTCTTACTTGGACACTTGGGAACTCTCAGAAACCAAACTACCATCCAAAGAGCACACATGGGTTAGACCTAAGTCCTGGGCACATATGTAGCAGATGTATAAATTGGTCCTTATTTGGGTCTGAAACAATTGGAGCAGAAACTCTTTAAACCTCTTGCTGTCTATGCATATTCTTCTAGCTGGCCTGCCTTGTCTTGTCTCAGTTGGAAAGAATGTGCCTAGCTCCACAGAGACTTGATATGCCAGGGTTAGCGGACACCATCTCAGAGAAGAGGCAAATTGGGAGAGCAACTGTAAGAGGGAAGAACCAGGGGGGTAGCAGCAATTGGGATGTAAAGTGAATAAATGAATAATTGAATAAATAAATAAATAAATAAAACAAGTTTTGTTTTGTTTCTCTTTTGCAATTCTTTTGATTTAAACTAAGGATACTCAAACAAGACAGGGAAACACTTTAAACCTGAAGCTGTAACCTAGCCCTTAAATAGAGCTGTATGTTTCCCAGTACTGGACTGGTTTTATATTGCAAATGCTAATAAGAAGTGACACCACAGTCAAAGGTTGACATTAAGGTCCCCATATATTCTGCTCCATTTTTGATCTTAGATTGAAGGAATGTCCAACCAATAACAGACCCAACTTGAGACCTATCCCATGGGCAAGCACCAAGTTCTGACTCTATTTTTGATACTCTATTATGCTTCTAGACAAGAGGCAAGCATGACTGTCCTCTGAGAGGCTCTATATAGTAGCTGACTGGTATAGATGTGAATACCAAGAGCTTAACATTGGTTGGAGCTTGGAGACTCTTATGGAAGAGTTAGGAGAATGGATAGACAGCCCTACGGAGATAGAAACTCCACAGGAAGACTAACATAGTCAACTAACTTGGACCACTGGAAGCTCTCAGAGACTGAGCTTCCAACCAATGAGTATACAGTGGATGGACCAAGGCCCCTGGCACACATTTTGGGAGATGCAGTTCAGTCTCCATAAGCGTCCCTCAACAACTCAAGAGTGGGCTATCCCTAAACTGTGGAATCTATTCCTGAGTGGGGCTACCTTACCTGGCTTCAGTGGGAGAAGATGTGTCTAATTCTGCAGTCTTTATGTGCCAGGGTAATGAAATACCCAAGTGGGGACACCATCTCAGAGGAGAAGGAGAGGGGAATGAAGGATGGAGAGAGACTCTGTGAGAAGATCAAGGAATAGGATCAGCATTTGGGATGCAAATACATTAATAATATAATTAATTAAAATAGAAAAATCTCTACAGAACCCTAGATTTTTCACTCTCCTCTCATGTATACCTTCAAGTTTCCAACCGTTGGACTGAGCATAAGGTCCCCAATGAAGGAGCTAGAGAAAGGACCAAAGGAACTGAAGGAGCTTGTAGCCACATAGAAGGAACAACAATGTGAACCAACCGGTACACCCCAGAGCTTCCAGGCACTAAACCACCAACCAAAGAGTACACATGGAGGGACCCATGGCTCCAGATGCATATGTAGCAGAGAATGGCCTTGTTGCACATCAAAGGGAGGAGAAGCCCTTGGTCCTCAAAAAGCTCAGTGCCCCAGTGTAGGGGAATGCCAAGTCAGAGAAGTAAGAGTGGGTACGTTTGGTGAGCAGGGCGAGTGGGATGGGATGGGGAGAGTTGGAGGGGAAACAAGGAAAGTGGATAACATTCTAAATATAAATGAATAAAATATCTTAAAAGAAAGAGAAAAGAAATATTGCAAGGCAACTAATTCCATTTGCTTGGGATCTTTTTCATTATGCACTTACTACGAATTTGACTTCTAAAGGTCAACCATTCAACTTGTAGAACCATTGCATTGGATACTAAGTTTACAAAATAAGGATGCATCAATATTTGATACATAAATTCCTTCTGTTGCAGTGGGAAAGCTACATCAAGTGATGAGAAGGACATTCTATGTAAGAGCTGAAAACCTCTTCACTTAATATAGCATTATTTTGGTAATAATCAAAATCCCATGTAATACCATCTAATACAATTAAAAGTAAGACACAAATGAAAACCCTTGTGCATCTGTGAAGCTAAAAATTTCAATGAGCTATCTACTTCCATAATCAGGAGTAAGACAAATTTGGAAAGCAGCACATATAATAGGACAGAGTGACAAACTTAACATTAATTTCTGTAAGATGCCAAGGTTTAAGAAGACTGTTCTTCATTTAATATCATCTCCCTACCTAAGACAGGCATGATATTACCATGTTTTGGCTCCAATAAGGAGGGCCCTTGAAGCTCTAGTATACACCATCCTCAATTCTAGAGCCAAGGCATCATCACACAAGAGAAGCTCTATAGATTTTAATATGAAAAGAATGAGTCCTAGTGATGTTAGAATCACAAGCACAGTTATTTTTTCCCCTTTGTTCTTTCTAGAAACATTTACGAGTCTTTGCACCATAGGCTCATTTAATCTTAAGAACCTTCAAAAGGTCCTTTCTTTCTTAACCTTTCAAGCTATAAGTTCTCAGAATCTTATTTTGGAGATACACCAATATTTTGTCTATAGAGTACATCATTCATGGAAAATTGAACATTTGGACAGACTATATTTTTAGGGCTATGTAGCTTGAGCATGGAAATGGATAAAAACAAAAACATCAAAGGGGGGATGGAGAGATTATTCTGTACTGAAGATGAAATAATGGTTTTTCCATGTAGCCCAATGTCATCTTCATAAACTACCTATGTTGATAAGCATCATTTGATTTAAAAAAAATCAAGAAAGACAAAAATAAAGCCAAATAAAAATAAACAAATCCTAAATAAAACAAAGTATGATAAAACCAAGGTATTGTCACAATTAGTGCAACATTCTTGACAAGCAATAATGATGACATATGTGTGTGTGCATGTGTGTGTGTGTGTGTGTATGTGTGTGTATCAGTCATGAACCTAAAAAAAAATTTACTTTTTTTTATGAGTTTCACATTCAAAATGTAAACATTCATAATATTCCTGAGGGTATCACTATGACAAAGGTGTTTTAATACCTTATATTTGGCAATTTCCTTAACAGATATTGTTTGATATTATTGTTAATATGTTAAAATTTATCAAGTATGAATGATAGTGTGGGTAAAACAGTGTCATGGGAAGGAAAATAGGCAATCTTTACCATCATCTGGGTAAATCTACTAGATGTTAAAGATCAGTGTGAAAATTTCTTTAAGCATCTCTTCTCTTTTTTCCTCCACAAGCTTTGCTACTATTAAACCACCAAGGTTAAGCAATCATTTCTGTATTCTCTGTGTGTTTAAAAGACGTTCACAAGTATATATATATGATATAAATATATATGTAAATATATGTATACATTTTGGATACTTTTTGAATAATTTGAAAACTGAACATTTCATCAATGTTAAAAGTCATAAATTGTACTGATAATAAATTATATATATTTAGATAGTTATTAATTAATTATAATCTGAAAATAATTTAATTATAATCTGAAAATTGCTATATATGTGAATCTGTATAATTTAATGACATGCATTTATTTTAGTTTGGACATTATATTGTTTCAAACCAAAAGCAAGCTGGTCAAAAAAACCAAAACAAATGTATGAGAGAGATTTAAAAGACTTAAGTAGACTTAAAGCACTCAATATGTGGACATTCTTCCCCTGGGAAAGTAAAATCTTTTTCAAAATGAGCTATCCCTGGACTTAACAAGTTATCCCTGGTAATTTTCCCTGAATAATATAATGTGGAAGAATTTATGTAATATTAATTTCAAATAAGCACATGACTATGTCTGCTTCTTCAAAACACATTTAAGTGATAGACAAAACCTACTGAGAGGGCTAATTGCCAAAAATTCTCTGTTCCAATTTAGACTGCTCAGATTCTGTGACTTTGCCAGATAATGATCATACTCAGATCCTCACATTCCAAGTCACTAAATATCCTTTTATTTATCATATATGTTTAAGATAAACAGAAAATACTAAGCTGTAGGAAAAGTAATGTGAAGAAAGAATATGAATATGTTTAAAATTCCTTTCATAAAATTCTAAACATTAATAAAAACAATTCAAGTATAAATTTTAGGAACTATGTAGAACTTATAGTTACTTTGAAAAAGATAAATGAGGGTCTATCTTGCTCAGACATAAAACCTAAGCAAGCATGCCTGTTAAATACTGTTTTATATTTATTTGACATACAATTAATATCTTATTATTTTGTGTTTAATACTGAAAATGAAATAAAATATAAACAATTTCCTCATATCTGACTTTTAGGAAAACCATGTCCTTGATTATGTTTGATGTAATTAGTAACTTTACTTCTACATTTATATTTCTGTCAGATAATTGACTAGGTAAGATTATGAAAATATACTTTATAAATATTAATTGCTTTAAATGATATTTTTAACTATTAAAATTTTCAATCACTGTGTCATTTTTGTGTTAAACGTGTAGACAGCTCAAAGCCGTATTCTCTTTAATCATATAACAAAGAGTTCACAGACAGCTTTCGTACGAACCCTTCATAGAACAATATTGACCACAGGTAAAGAAGGAAATCACGGCTCTTTGTAGGCTGGTTAGCCATGTCTCAATTTAGTTGTCACTGTGTGTATGATATGCTTTATTGAACAACTTCTATTTTTGACACAAACAGGCAGTATTCCAGGGGTCTCAGCTTTGAAGTCCAAGGTTGAATTGATTCAAAATTATCTGGTATTATTGATTGAACAATTGTGAAGACATCTCTGTTAGGGTAAAGATGATACAATGACATTGGGACTGGCACAGAATTTATAATAGAAAACCGATTGGAAAAAGTTTTTAAATTTTTTGATTTTAAACATAGTCAGCATATTCTACTGCTTAATTCACATTTTAAAAGAAGTCTTAAAAGAAGTCTTTTAAAATGTATGTGCACATAGAGTATATATGTTATATTTCAGTATTTGTGCATTAAAGTATTAAATAATTTTTAAGCTAATACTTCCCTCTGAAGCTGAGCAAATATTTTTCTTTTTCTTTTTCCTTTTCTTTTCTTTCTCCCCATAAACCCAAAAGTAAGTTTGGAAAATTAACTTTTTCAATAAATGAAAATCATTATTAATACAATTTCAATGATTAGGGGAACAATTTTGTTCCTATGATGATATTTTCAAAACTAGTAAAAAAAAAAAAGTAGTGTGGCTAGTATTGAACTTTGATGGTGTAATTCTTATATAAATTATACCAGATCTTATATATGATGACCAGAATATTACTTTATCTTTTAAATATTTTATTTAAATTTTTACTTATACACTTTACTTCCCTCTCACTGCCCCACTTTCTCATCACTCCCCAAACCCTTCCTCATTCCCTTCCCTTCTTCTTTGAGCAGGTAGGGGCTCTTTGGGTATTCCCTCACCCTAGCACTTCAAGTCTGCAAGGCTAGGTGCTTCCTCTCCCAAGGAGGCCAGACAAGGTGACCCAAGCTCCTCCCACCGGGTCAGACATTGGGTCTATATCTGTCTGAGTCAGCTGTTAGGTTCAGCCTCTCAGAGAACAACATGCTCCTGTCTGTAAGCATAACAGAATATCCTTAATTGTGTCAGAAATTGGTGACCAGAAATTTTTGTAACAGGAAAGAGTGTACAAGTAAATCATGTGATTGTATAAATTATTTATCATAATATATTTAAATATTTATAATATAAAATTTGTGACATTTTTAATGAGACAATTTAAAAGGAAAAATTATAAATTGGAATCAGTAACAAAAGTGAATTTCCTCAATAAACCTGGACACACTTCAAGTAATAACTGAACACACACATATACTTATTCACATGCTTTCATATTAGTTATGAAAATGTATCTTTTCTTCTGTTATCTTTTGATAATTGTCTTTCTTTTCTTTTATTACATATTATTTCTTGCTTTATGCTTTTAATGAATAAATTCAGAGATGATTCATTTTATTTTTGAAATTTATTAAGTACCTTTGGAATTTTCATATATTTTTATAGTATTGTCTTATGTGCTGATTTTGCTTATCAATTTACCACTTCTTGCCAGCCCCAACATTCTGCACTCTAATCTCACTTAAACTCTTTGACAGCCTGTAGTATCCCTTCTACTTTCAAATCATGTGTTGCTCAACTACCCTCTTCCCCCTCTTTCCCTCAAAGTGTTCCTATTCTCCTCTCTAATGTTTCTTTCTAGACTTCTGGCCTTTATCTAGATATATAAAAATTTGAAATTAGAAGCAATTATCTTCATATGAGAAACAACCTGCTATGATTCTCTTTCTGAGCCTAGTAATATAATATAATATAATTTATTTATTTTAAAAATAATAGGAATGTATTCTATTATATGAATGCATTTTTGAAATCAATTAATAAAACTCCTTTTCTCAACATTTAATTAGAATAAAAAATTAACCCAATTAATGATGATTCAAATTCAATACAGTTAACAGTGAATATCAATGTTTTTTATTCTTTTATTTTTAATCATCACATTCTTATTGACATACAGGTAGATTCTACAGGAACAGACCTGAAGATATAGAAATGGAAGAATATAGAGCACAAGGAGAATGGAGATGGCTAAAGCTGTTGAGGAAAGTGTGGGTCAGTGTCAAAGGTTATACCAGGACCTCACCTAGATGACCTAAGACTCTAATCTTTCATCCATCTCATGCAACACTGTGCCACTTCATTGATATGTTCATGATGTGGTCAGGCCTGTGATAGTACGAAAGTCACCATACCAAGTTTGGCATTTAGTTGAATTATCTGATTTATGGAATTTTTAAAAATAACAAGTTAAATGAAAATGTCACTTTACCAGGGAGTTTGAAAGTATGGGACAAGACTTGCTAATTTAGACATTTACAAACATGGTAGCCAATGAGACTCATGATAATGTATCAGTCAGTTCAAGTTCATCCTAAGCTGCATGAGATGGTCTCAAAACATCAGAAAAAGAAAGTGCCATATGAAGTGAGTAAAGACAATCAATAAAATTAACTATTATGGCTGGATGTGGTAGTGTACATCTTTAATCCTAGTACAGCTGAGGCAAAGCTGGGCAGATCTCTGAGTTCAAGATCATTCTGGCCTAAAAGGAGAGTTCCAGGGCAAGTTACAACCTTATATACTGTATAAAGAATGTTTAAATAACTGACTAGTATTCCAACATAATTTTAAGTGAATGAAAACTAGTTAGATTACTCTAATCCCAGCTTATCTCATGGTTTTAATTTAAGAGAGAACATCAAAATACAGCGTGATTCTGAAGACAGAGGTACATGGTATCATTAGAACATTCTAATTTGCCACAATAACATTGAGCAAATGATATGTGAACTGTGAGAAATCACACAGTTCTTTAATAGAACTAAAGAACTAAATTCTGTTCAAATGTTCTGTTCAAGAGTATTCTTTACTATTTTAATATGATATATATATATATATACACATATATATATACATATATACATACACACACACACACATTATATATATATTATACATATATACATATATATATATATATATATACACACACATACATACATCTGGACACTAAGCTCTTAATTAGGTTTAGAAATATGTGTTTCTATATTATAGTGGTATGAGTAGGTTTTTTCCTAATTAGCCATGACCTTCTATCTACTCTCAGGTTCTTGGGTATAGTAGGAGTATCAGATAAATTTCATCTCGTAGGATGGGCCTCAAACCCAATCAAAAGTTGATGGTTTATATCTTGTTGAGTCATTAGCCAAGGGGTGGGTGTCCCATAAAGCACCCTACAAACAAGATATAATCTGATACTAAGGTCTTATTGATGAAGATACAACTTATTTGTTTGAATGTGGAGAAACTGAGCTGCTGACTTACTAAGAAGTTTCCACTTTACTGAATAGTGACCTCTTCCAAAGGTCCTGAGTTCAAATCCCAGCAACCACATGGTGGCTCACAGCCATCTGTAATGAGATCTGACTTCCTCTTCTGGAGTGTCTGAAGACAGCTACAGTGTACTTACATATAATACATGAATAAATCTTAAAAAAAAAGAAATGTAATTATCAATATCACATAGGTGTAAACCCTATCATATATAACTATGACAAACCTACAAAATGCTTGTTCACTAGTGGGAAAAATATTATAGGAGTAACATTAAACACTCTCGAAAATATCGTAGACAAGAATCACTTTCACTGCCTTTCTTGGTGAGGATTAATAGGTATAGGTAGCAATGAAATCAATGAATTCAGTTATTTGTATAAAAAGCAAAAAATCATGGAAAACTAGTAGATGCAAGTAAACAATTAAAACAAATTATTACTGTACAAATAACCACAAATAGCTTGCTAAGAGTTAACAAGGAACACTTAAATGGTAACTATTTGAGGAGTTTGCTACAATTTTAAAAGGTGATATATTTAATCATAAAAATGAGGAAGAATATTTTAAAAATTATTTAGGCATACATCACCAAGAAATATATATTACCTTAGAATTTATGAAAGCATTTTTACTTTTTTGATTGAGCAGTAGACATAAGGTTCTGCCAAGGTGAAGCACTGGAAATAATGGCTTTTGGACTATGGACATGGCATCAGTGCCTTTACATTTTGTACATTTAATTTAATTGAGCCTAATATGATACATTGAAATGGTTCTTGGTTCAACATTGTTGTGAGTTAGTAAAACAATATATGCAAATGTCCTATTGTATTTTCAATACATAGTAAATATTTATTTTGTTATAGATCTTATTAAGGTTGCAAATATAATTATAACTTACTAAGAATTACTTGTAATAAAATCAAGTAAAATCAAGACTAAATATTTAATAAAAGATCTGTTACAAATTTTCAAACATATATATCCTTGACATAAACAATTCAGTTACTTTTTGTTGTAGATAAAAATAGTAATAAATCAACTCTATTTATTCAGCCAACAATAAAAACTACTACAATGATATTATTTTGTTTTTATTTTGATGATTTACATGGGTAAGACTATTTGTTGTTATTTTATTTACTGTTTTATTCTCCCTAAAATCCTTTTCACTCTTTCAGTGTGG